>NC_056750.1:801797811-801964423 GCF_019279795.1 Protopterus annectens | reverse complement strand
GTCACATCTAGTTTAGAAGTTTCTCTAAGCTTTTTTTACCTTTATAAACGCATATCACAAAACGGGTGAATATGGTATGTTCGAAAGGCCATTTTCAAAACAGCCAACACAAGCATCCTCCAAAAGGGCCTCATAGAGGTCATCGTGCCGCTTTACTTATCCCTCATCAGGCCCATAATTGAGTACAATGCCCCTTTTGGGATGTACCTTACCAGACACCTGCAGCAACTGGAAAGACCCCAAAAGTACCTCACCAAGAGGATCAAAGGGCTCAAACAGATGCCATATGCTGCCCGGTTAAAGAAACTCCAGCTCTTCTCAGTGGCATACCGCCTGTTCAGAGGCGATCTGTGCCTGACGTAAAAAGCCATGTCCAACCTGGAAATAATGGACATGCTGCACCTCAGAAAATCCAAATCCCATCGAACTACACGCTCGAGAGACTTGAACCTCAGCACCGAAATAAATAGGACATGCTGGAGGGACAGATTCATAACCAAGAGGCTCCCTTCACTCTGGAATAAAATCCCAGTCCAGGCTAGGCAGAGTTCCTCATTGACTCTCTTCAAGAGGAATCTTGATGAGTGGATGGGAGATCGTAGGTTTACCCCGGGTATCACTTCTGTGTCACTGTTAGACAGAGGCACAGTATACTAACCTCTAAAAAAGAGCACAGCAAAATTAAATTTAAAATGGGTGGCGAAAGCCAAACACATTCTGACTGGGCTTATAAATGCCCTAGGGCAGATAGCCTATTATGAACCTATGTTCATATTGTGTCATGGTAACAGTTAACGGAAACGTGTAAAACTTGACATGCTAAAAATTGTCAAGTGCTGCATTTGTCAACCTTAGTAACAGCTACTGTCCAGGCCATAAAACCTGTTACAGAAATGAAAAGCTACACAGAGTTGAGAGTTTGATACACCCATCATACTAGTCAAGGCCTATTACATATAAATACCCTAACAGCACACTTCATTCCCTATTGTTCTGGCAGCACACGAAATCAAAATTGGTTGCATACATTATAATCTGGTAATACAGAAGCGTACATCATAATTTTACATTGTAGCAAAAACCCAACCACTGTACCTCTGCTTACTGGAAACCTCTTCAGCTTTTGACTTCCAGCCTAATGGAACCAACTGCAAATTATCCAACCTGTTATCTACAGTCACCAAGTTGATATGGAGCACCTGGAACCCAGGAGCAATCCCACCTTGATGTCTTTCCCTGTGAAGATATGAAACAAAGTTTAAAAGCTGTAAATGTTAATTCAGCATCCAGTAGCACTAGCAGACAAAACTATTTAGAGCATCCCTTTTGAGGTCATCAAACCACAACAATGAATATTCAAACCAAAAACTCAAAGCTTTGAAAAATAACCAAAATGAAAAAAAAAAAAATCTGGCAAACCACGATGAAATATGCTTAATGTCTGCTACAAAATATGCATGCATGTGTGTGTAATTATATATACACACAATATATATTATATACATACACACACTCTGATATACACAAGATAGACATTCATAATTTTAATAAAACCCTTTCTCGACGCATAAATAAAAATTAGGCAACACAAGCGCAATTACCCCCTTTTCCCCAATACTCAATTTTGTCTGCCAGATAGAGCACAGATTATATTTGACTGTAGATTCAGTCTGTGTTGCATAGAAGTAACAAAATAGTTTAATGGTATACCAACTGTACAACACAGTGACACAACTTAAACACAGATATATGAATATTTTTTTCCCTTTCACAGCCTTAACCACCCTGGCTGTAATGTTGAATTAAAGTAATACTTCCTTCATTGTTACCAATTATGTGAGAAATTTCAGACTGGGATAACCACAAATGCACAATGTATTCTAAATCCAGATCATCAATTTGCCCTTAACACAGAGGGCAACAAAACTGCCCAGATGGAATATCGTGTTCAGCACGATGGAGATCAAGGGAAATTCTGTGTTCCACAGCTAAACAAAACTATGCAGTTCGGCAAAACAAACCCCCATATACACACCCCAGTTAGACCTGCGACATGCTACCCTCGTGTCAAATCATGCTTACCAATTAATTATGCCTAAAGGGCACAGATTCTCTAGGGTGTAAATGCAAAAACCCCAAAGTAAGGGATTGCACTGTAATTCAAATAGTTCAAGAAACGCCAATCACCAGATCAATATAGTAGCAAAGCATTCTGAAGGCCAACCCTCCTTTCAGATTTTTCCAGTGCCATAATTCAGTTACTGTCAGTGAAACATAGGGGACATGCACTTCAGAAGAAAAAGAGTTCTTACCAAAGTAGCTCATGCAATGGTCGTCCAGAGCTTCTCCCTTTGTTTTTGTCAAATGCATAAGCAAATATCCGAGCGCCATTGCCATCTGCATCCACCTCCATTCGAGCCTAAAAAAATAAAATTGTTAAGTTCTAAGCTACACGTGGGTTGGCCAGACTGCAGTGTGAACTTTATTCCATCTAGATCACTATGTTGCTATTACTGTTATTATTACTAAAGAGCAGGAAACTATTTGGACCCCAGATGTGAAATACTAAAGACAGTTGCAGCTTCCAGTGTAAATACAGAACAGTGATCAAGCAACACTTAACCACCCCCCCAACTTCACACAATTAAATCTCTTCACAACAACCAAGTACAAATTAACTTGTCTTATACAGTTTTCAGTAATCTCCAAGTGTAGTACCTCGCAGGATGTGCAGTAGCAAAACCCACCCCGAACACGCCTCCAGCCCTGTGGAGGGAGCAGCATGATTATTCAACAGTGTGCGGACTGGAAGTTAATTAATATTCAACATATGTGCCGAAAGCAACCCAAATGACATTAATGTAATGTTGTATTAGGGACATAAAACTTCATTCAAAACTGCCCAAATGGAATAGTGCGTGCAAGGAACACTTGGAGATTACCCAGTTTTCTAATGGATACACTCAAACTGGTCTAATCCACTTGCGCCATACATCAAATTCATAGATGTAAGCGTCATTAAGTTTATATATAGTGTTACTAACCCGTTCTGACTGATGGCTGCATAAATGCACACATAAAAAATTAACGCACAAACCTTTGACAGATTATCAGTTTATACTGGCTTATGAGGAAGTCAGGAGTGTCAGAAAAGTATGCAAGAGTGGTACAGGATATGTACGAGGGTAGTGCGACAGCGGTGAGGTCTGCGGTGGGAGTGACTGATGCATTTAAGGTGGAGGTGGGATTACATCAAGGATCAGCTCCGAGTCCTTTCTTATTTGCAATGGTGATGGACAAGTTGACAGACGAGATCAGACAGGAGTCCCCGTGGACTATGATGTTTGCAGATGACATTGTGATCTGTAGTGAGAGTAGGGAACAGGTGGAGGAGACCCTGGAGAGATGGAGATATGCTCTAGAGAGAAGAGGAATGAAGGTCAGCAGGACTAAGACAGAATATATGCGTGTGAATGAGAGGGAGGATAGAGGAATGGTGAGGATGCAAGGAGTAGAGGTGGCGAAGGTGGATGAGTTTAAATACTTGGGGTCAATAGTTCAGAGTAACAGTGAGTGTGGAAGAGAGGTGAAGAAGAGAGTACAGGCAGGATGGAGTGGGTGGAGAAGTGTGTCAGGAGTGATTTGTGACAGACGAGTACCTGTAAGAGTGAAAGGGAAGGTCTACAAGAGGGTAGTGAGACCAGCTATGTTATATGGGTTGGAGACAGTGGCATTGACAAAAAGGCAGGAGTTTGAGATGGATGTGGCAGAATTAGAGAGGTTAAGATTTGCACTGGGTGTGACGAGGGTGGACAGGATTAGGAATAAGTATATTAGAGGGTCAGCCCAGGCTGGAAGATTTGGAGACAAAGCCAGAGAGGCACAATTACATTGGTTTGGACACGTGCTGAGGAGGGATGCTGGGTATACTGGGAAAAAGATGCTA
The DNA here is from genome assembly GCF_019279795.1 of Protopterus annectens. Classification (NCBI taxonomy): domain Eukaryota; kingdom Metazoa; phylum Chordata; order Ceratodontiformes; family Protopteridae; genus Protopterus; species Protopterus annectens. The sequence goes on along the minus strand of NC_056750.1, from coordinate 801,960,477 downwards.
AGGATGAAGCTACCAGGTAACAGGAAAAGAGGAAGGCCTAAGATAAGGTTTACGGATGTGGTGAGAGAGGACATGCAGGTGGCTTGTGTGACAGAGCAAGATGCAGAGGACAGGAAGAAATGGAAACAGGTGATCTGCTGTGGCGACCCCCAACGGGAACAGCCGAAGGAAGATGATGACTGGCTTATGCTACAATAGGTATTAATAAACTCCCACCATGGAAGAGGCCACCTTGTCCTTATCACCATAAAAAGATAGCAAATCCACAAAAAAAAAAGTAAAGGAGTGAGTGGTGCTGAACATGGTCGCACTCCTTTCATGTGCAAAACATTACCATTTTCAGTAATATAACTGCTTGGGCATCTTTTGGTCACCGCAAAAACAAATTCGACAACTACTGTAGACAACTTCTGCTGGTTACTACAGTTGAGGAAATGCCACCTACTTTTTATAAATGCACACAATGTATTTTACTCATTGACCAGCAGTTGTTTATCACATGCACATCTCATATTTCTTGCTGGGGCTAATGGCAAAGTGAATTCTCCAAACAAGTCTAAACACAGAAAATATACATGCATTTCAGATTTAGTTTGTCTTGTTTTGCACTATCAACCACCGGAAAGAGAATACACTGTGCCGTAGCACTATACTATCACTCATCATGCTCACAAATTAAAAAAAAAAAGAGTGAGAACACTATGATACTAAGTAAAAAATGTTTCCAGTCAAATGCACAGCGGGTGAAGAAGACTTTTCTTACCTCAAATGAGTAGTGTTCCACAAGAGGAATGTCCTGCTCATCTATTAATGTATATTTTGTCTGGGAAAGGAAACGGAAACAAAATATCAGTAATGAATTAAATCACTGCATCAAAACTTAAGAGTAGCAACTAAAATAAAACACAGACTAATTTTAACATACAAAGCATAATCACTCGTAGTGCACAACATGTGCTAACTTGACAAGTCAGCTGACAGTAAAAATTACAGGTGTAAGTCAGGGGGTTACACAAAATGCTCCTAACAGCTACTAGTAAAACTTCTCCACACAATGAACGTGCACACCGACAAGCAATAGCGAGTTTACCATTGGGAGGAATGCAAGATGTAAACAAATGCACTCTTACCACAACTCGTAATTATAAATCAAGAATGAAGATTACAGTAACCAATGCGTAAGTACCCTAAATACCTACAACTAGGAAAGAAATCCTACACACGTATGAAGTAGAAAAAAGAAAAACAGACAAATAGGTGGACTAAAGTACTGCAAATTGAGAATAATGTCCAGCAAGGACCATCTACAAGATGAATGTTTATAGGACAGTTAATACCACTGACACGATGCAAAAAGCACGTGGCTAGACATACACTCACAAGGCCCTGGGATTACCAAGCTTGCGCGCATAACTTCACTGTCAGTGACAAAAACCTCAGGTGACACTGGCATGCTCAACATGTGGGACAAGTGACAACGAAGCAGACAAAAAAACTGTCACAAAGGTAAGCCAAAACACGCCCATGGTCTAGCTATCATAAACAGTAAAGTAATTCTGTACAATGACAACCGATCTGCTCAGAAGTCACTAGTTACATATACCGATCTCACACGACTACCGATACATACAAGTAATAATTACATAAACAACCTTAAACTATTATTACTACATTAAAAGGCTACAAGTCCACATGTCTTTACCATAAGTAGCTACCAACGAAGAATGCATATTCGATGTCCACAGTCCGACTTCGCCCCTACACATTAGCCTAAGTACATAATCATTGCCCTACCGCTACGAACGAGTGATTACCGCCGTCACACATTCGCTTACACGAAAAATAAAATACTAGTTGTAAGGAAGGCGGGGCACAGCGTGACAGCACTGTTACTTGCTATAGTACAACAAGTAGCCCTAGTCACGGAGGGCTCCTTTCCCGCTAGAACAGCGCCGCCAGCCCAATCCATTACTCTTGTATTGCTCACCCCCGCTTTGTTTTAGCTTCACACACTGGTGTCACTTAAACTCAAACATTACAAATGAAACCAACTCGTTTAGGTTTTCCCGGGCATAAGACAATCCACGTTAGGCCCAGCTCTCTTATGACTCACCAGCCAGCTGACAAGAACACTACGCCATGCCGGCCGGCGTTTACTCAGCACCTTCTCACCTTTCCTGCGACCCGGCCAAGCCGCACGATTCCAAGCTTAAAATCCGTCATAATAGCAGCAAAATCCCCAGCACACCGTAAGAAGGCGAGAGTCTCCTCGGTATAGTGTAAAAAGGCAGCACCAGTGCAGGTAACACCACCGCTACCACACGCAGGCACTTGCCACGCGCCACTAGGAGTAGCCTATCGTGCACACGTAGGGCAGGACCACGACGTGCTTCTGGAAATGTTTCCTTATTCCAACACGTGTTTCTTCCTTGTCTTTTGACTATCACTTTAAAATATTCCCACTGTTACTTGAAATCATCTGTTTTGACTATGTCTCTCATTCCCTTTTCTTTAGCTCCGGCACTGCGAACATTCGGATAGCTTCTAAAATTCTCCAGGAGTTATTTTTAATCTAAGGGCGATGGAAGGGCTCGGTAATAACGCCCTTTGTTTTTCCTAAATTGTTGCCGTAGGACCGCCCAAGGTCCACCCTCCCACAGTGCTTTCGCCATGGAAACACCCCCTTAATTATGTATGCAGCAAGCCGTTTTCCGCATGTCTTTGACAGCTGCTTTGCGGTTGGTGGAACTATTCTCCACTCTGCAGTTGCAGGACGCGTCTATTTTGTTGACGGAAAAAGCGCCTAGTAACTGTATATTTTCAATACAGTCCCGTCCTGGAAATGTTTTAGTTTTATTTAACTCAAGTATGTATAAAGGTTGTCCATTGCCCTCATCGTATGCTTTGTACTACGTTGGAATAATTCAGTAAGCTTTTATTATTTCTCTAGCAGTAGTACTCCAATATCTACAATGCATTTATGTCTGTTTAATGTTCCAAAATATGATTACTTTAACAAATTGGTGTAAGCGATCGCATAACGGAACATTAAACTATTATTGTAGTTTATTTTCCCATATGACCTGACCAATGTTTTGAATACTGTATAGGAATGTTCCTCTGACCTATGGTAAAACTTTGTACAGTGTAGCACTCGTTCTTTTTCTTATGGTAGGGAGCTTCACTCCTGCTGCAAATATTTATGAAAAGACTACTTATACACATACCAAGCCCGAGTTTGCAGTTTCTGGGGATATCCATTTTCTCCTAGATAAGGAGAGCGGATCGTGGCTAGATTGCGATTGGTGATGGCAATCCGTTGACGTCACTGTTGACGTTAAGGGCGTAGAAATGGGCGTGATCAGCTTTTCGCGCCGCGCGTGAATTAAATCATCGTGACTGTGCTTCTTCTTTTGTTTTACTGTCCCATGCAAAAAAGGTGATCTTATTTAATAATTAGCAATCTTTTTATTCTAAGTAAATCTAAAATAGAAAAGTGCTAACCGATTATGTAGAGCGGTGTATTTGAGTCTGTCTCTTACTTTATTTTGCATGACACTTTTATTGGGTATAATGTTGGAAGAGCATGTACATTTGAAAGCTGATTATGCAGACCGGTTTATTTATTTGAGCCTATTTCTTACTTTATTTTGCAGGATACATTATTTTATCACCTGCGTATAATGTTGGAAAAATATTTCAAAACAAAGTTATGCTTTTTCGGTAACTAAAAATGAAAAACTGTATACCTTTCAACAAATCAGATGTTTGCAAAATGTTCAGATTTTTTTACTCCTATTTTGGTCCGTTTCTCATAAAATTGTGGTTTTCTTGTGAATCTTTGAGGACTTGAGTAACAAAATGGCAGACATTTGCGCTTCAGGCTATCCTTCAGAAAAGTTCGTGCTACTGCATAACCTGCTACTCTATTAACTTTCTAAGTTTGTAAGAGCAATATTTAAAAAGTGTCCCTATTTTGGGCCTTTGACCCCCCCCCCCCCATTATTTGTGGTTTCGTCTAGATTTCTTGCTCTAAAAGGTTGAGAGGTACGAGCATACCTCTCTCATGTCTAGATTTTGGCAGAATGTCGAGATTTTTGCTTCATATTTTTTGTCTTTTTTTTTTTGTTCTAAAATGTTGGGGTGTTTTAGCAAATCACTGAGGATTAAGTCACTAATGACATATTTAAGTTTCAAACTTAATAGGTTTCAGAAAATACATGCTAACAGATCCTGTCGTAGCAATTTTCTAAGTTTATAAGAGCAATATTTAAAATCTGTCCCTTTTTTCTGCGTTCGCCCCGCATTATTTTTGTCCAGATTTCTTGGGCTGGGAGGTTGAGAGGCATGGGTACGAGGGTAATTTTACTTGCATCACTATTTCAAATGTGCACCACGCTCACACGCTGGACTTTTCGCGCGGCTCTGGGCGTGGTTAGAATTATCAGCAGCATTTATTGTAAGTTTGTCATATACGCGCGCGAACGAGCTGTCGACACGTAGTATTGTCTTTTTATGGGCTTTCCAGGGCGGAGTTGTTGACTACACACTAATTTTATTAAACTTATGCGGGGGCTATACTTCGTGGTACTACTTTAAAACGTAGTGAATGAAAAGCTAGAGCTATCAGTTGCTCAGTACTACCCCAAATGCTCTTCCCGTATGTGTACCGGCAAGTCTTATCAATGAATGTGCCACACACAGTGACAAAATGAACTGATTGAAGATTTACTTGTCTCTGGCTTTCAATGATTTTCCCAGGTCTTGCTTTAATTGCCGTGTTTCCCCGACACTTGTTATGTGAGAGGGCATTGATACTTATAATAATTAAATATGGCATTCATTGCGATTAGGACACCTATTCGAGAAATATATGTTACGGTAGGCTCATCTTCGTTTACTAGCTCTTTAAGCAAAATATACCATTTATTGAAAGTTGCTCATAAGTAAAAGACTTGTATTATTTAACCCAAGTCGGTCTTGAAATAAGACATTAAGAAACATTGGATGGTGCAGCGGTAGCGTTGTCGCCTCACAGCAACAGGTTTTCAAGTTAGATTCCCGGCTGGGGTGCCTTATGTGCAGAGTCTACATGTCCTCCCTGTGTTCGTGTGGGTTTCCTTCGGGTGCTCCGGTTTCCTCTCACGTTACAAAGACCTGCATCTGGAGCCTTTCTCCCCGGGCCTCTGCTGAAAATTGGCTTCGTTACAAGTCGGACTTTCCGGTTAACTAATGTTAAATAAAAAATGTTAACAGAAAAGTAAACGCTATCCCAGGTCAGACGAAATCTGGAAATATTGAGTCCTAAACCGAGCAGATTAGTATTGATCAAGTGTGATCCATACCTCTCAACTGTCCAGATTCTCGCAGAAAGTCCAGATTTTTGCCTTATATTTTTCGTCTGTTCCCGAGTAACATTTGTGGATTTTTGTAGCAAATCAGTGAGGATTGAATTCACTGAATGACAGGCATTTGCGATTCAGACTTCATATTCTTCAGAAAATGCATGGTAAGTCAAGACTATCCACAGGGCCTGGAAATTGTAAACATCTCCTTAGTGGGATATTGAGTTTTGATAAAGAGTATTAGAATATTCAAGACCTAAGTGTTTATGCCTAAAATTATGACACAGTCCACCAGCACCTTGGTTCACATTCCAAAAGTTTTCAAAGCGGTGATAAGCACTTAGCTGCAAGATATTTTGGAAGGGGAGTGGGATGGGAAGCGAGCACCATAATCTGGAAGCAGGGAACCCTTGTATTAAAATGTCCTCCACATTTGTCCTATAAGTAGGATTGAATTCCTGCAATAAATGTCTTTTGGAATGCGAATGCTCCTGCCTGTCAATCAGGCTGTTTATTCAGAGTGGGTGGGGTTTGCTACTGTGCATCCATGGTTGTGCATATGTGAGATATTCCCTTTATTTATTATTTATCAATCCATTTGTTATAATAAATCTGAAATGGAAAGGTGGTGGGCCAATTATGCAAAGGAATTTATTTATTCAAGCCTGTTTGTTGCTTTATTTTGTGGATAAAGGGGTGCCTGAAGCTGTTGAAGGCTGGTGGGGCAGAAGGCAAAAGGGAAACGTAAGTGATCTAAAAAGGCAGTTTTTTTAGTTGTCTACTGCCATAATAGAAGCATATATTTGACACAAGATGAGTGTATTGCATATATGTTACTTTTGGAATGACTGCTTAGAAATTTCACAGAAAATTATAAATGAAGTTAATGTTTTACCTGCATGGTATGTGATCTAGTAGCCACACACGGAACAATTAGAGAAAAAAAAGGGGCATTAGTGTTATAACACACATGCTGTTGCCACACAAAGAGCTTCCACAACAGAACAATGGTGGGAAGCTGTTCAACAATTCATTCAGACTTTTACTCACTTCAGTCTGACTTTTAAAAAAGTTTTGACTTGAGTGTTTTAACAGCTTCCCACTGCTCGTTTGGAATGACCATTGATTGCTGTTAATCCTCTAGTGTGAGACTAGAGCCTAACAGCAGTCGTACTTAACAAAAGCTTGCTAAGAACCTTTCCAATGTCAAAATGCTGCTTAACAAGCACAACGACTTAACTCTGGGCAAGACCGCAATCCAAATTGTAGCTTGCTACAGCTCCTCCACCATGCCCCAGGATTCCCACTCCTCATTTTTTGATACACTGGAAAATATTAGGGTACAACCCAACACCCTAATAACGGGCGAATTGAACTACCCCACCATTAACTGGGAAAACTACTCATTTACCAACTCTTGCTCAATGTTTTCTGGAATTCATAAATTCCAGTGCCTTGGATCAACTTGTCCACACTCCCACCAGGGGCAGCAATATCCTAGACCTGGTCATTACCAACATGAGCAACTAGTGTTCCACACCGGAGGTCAAGTCCTCGTTGGTCAGATCCGACCACAAGCTAATCACCCAAGACATCCACATCCTGTCCCCATTAGGGAAACCGCCATAAAAAATTTCTCCATAGCCAACTTCACACTTCTTAAGATAGAAGTGGCAAACTTCACGACATCCATGCAGATTGTGTAGGATTCAACAGTTGTAACTCTACTGTCAAATGCACTTTATAAGCACTTATATGAGTGCATGGATCGTGCTATCCCTAACAGAACCAAGATGCTAACCTCCAAAAAAGGAACCCAATCTGGTGGTCCCCTGCCATAAACAAGCTCTACAACAGAAGAAAGAAACAGTTGCAAAAAAAAGAGTAAAATCCCATGATTGGAGGAACTCCCTGGTCAGCCTGAGTAAGAAGCTGAGATCCCTCATAAAGTGCTTCAAAGCTAGTTATGAAAACAAAATTGCCACTGATTCTAAAGACAACCACAAAATATTCTATAGCTATGTCAATAATCTTAATGGCAACACTCAGATCTACTCTGAGTTGCAGCACAATGGCACTAAATATACAGAACCAACTGCTATTGCCAACATCCTGGCACATATGCATTTGTTGGTTCTTTGGGCTGGTGGAACATGGCGAATGAACAGGTTGTTGAACTTGAATATAACCCTGTTCGCAAAGGAGCAGCAGGTAAAACTGAAATTCTACAGAAGTTACTTTACGTTGATTAGAACCCGATAATTAATTATATAGAGAATAATGATGTTCGTGACGACAGTGAGGTAAATGAACCTGAAAATGTTTTATTTCTCAAATGTGATATTGAGAATAATATCTTGCAACTGAAATGTCTCCAATGACAACGGAGACGTATGGAAGCCTGTGTGAAGTTTAAAATTGTGCCTAGATCGCTGAGAGTGTTGAAGATGCCTACCTATGGGACTACATTCCCAGAGCTACTAACTAAATGGCAGAAATTGAATATAGAAACAAGCTATGGGTACATGAGACTTTTAACTGAACATTATAGCAGCCGTGAAGATCAACTCAAAGCTAAAATAACTAATCTACAGGATTAATGCTGCTTGTTAGGCTTAATGTATTCATAGAACATCTAATTATGCAAGTTTCTGCCTTTGAGCAGATGCTTCTTTTACAAAAAAAGAAGACACTACATAGAGACTTTGTCCACTTCAAGAAAGGGGAGGTGTTTGCTTGGCCGAGAACCACCTCGGTAAACCTGCAGACCATGAGAACTGCCACTATTGACCAATCCGGAAGTACTTCTGTATCAATGAGTGTAACGATTACTACATTAGAGACTCCCACTACATCAGGAAGTGACACATTTGGACTGGATGTGAGAAAGAAGGTAAGAGAAGCAGAAGGAAACGTCTGTTTTTACGTTTTTTCCGCTACCCATAAAACAGCAAAGAAGTCAACAGACACGCTCGCAGAGCAGGGGAAGAAAAAGAAGGAAGAATTCAGAAGAGAATTAAGAAGGCCTGGACGAGACTGCATCTGGACTAGTACACTATATCTTGAACTATATTTTATCTAGAAATGAACATTCTTTACTCGATAAAGGTTTGTCAGTTATTCCCTCATTGAATAGTGATAATGTAGACAATATCATTGATAACAAGAAGTTTTATAGAAATGTAATGCTCAAGTTATCGTATAGCAATAACAAAGTTGCTGATTTTAAAAAGCCGTCTACCTTTTCTCTGGCTTTACATCCCTTAGTAGAAGGCTTGTGAAAGGGATATCATTAATTTAAATAGAAACAGACAGGATTTCTACAATTTAACTACAAATGAATTTGATGCGTTACAGTCATTAAGAAATAATGATGAGATAGTTATACGTCCTGCTGATAAAGGGGGTGCAGTTGTCGTTATGAACACCACAGATTATTATAGGAAGATGAATGAAATGCTTAATGATCATGAAATTTACTCTAGGTTTAGTAATAACTGAATAAATTGATTTGTGATATGCATGCGCCTCTATATGAATTATTGATGCCTGATGTGATTGACCCTGAGATTTATAGATATTTTCTAGTGGAAATCCTTATGTTCCAAGTATAAGGGACCTCCCAAAAATACATAAGGATCGTTTAGACCCTCCCCTTAGACCCATTGTGTCAAGCCAAGGATGGTTAACTGAACCAATTTCTGTTTATCTAGAAAAGCAATTGAGATGCTTAGTTGACACTACTGATACTATTTTGAGAGACGCACAATATTTTTTTGTGTACACTATAAGCTGGGCATAAATCCCTACGTCACTCGATGGGTTGCCAACTGGCTTACTGACCGAACCCAGACTGTAAAAGTAGCCAACTCCAAATTCAGCTCCAGACAAGTGACAAGTGGAGTACCTCAGGGTTCAGTCCTGGGACCACTCTTGTTTGGCATCTACTTCTCTGAAGTACAGGCCAACATTAAGGGACTCTGGCTAACAAAGTTTGCAGATGACTGCAAACTGGGAGCCATTATTGAATCCCCAAATGATGTGGGTATTCTACAAAAGGGCCTTACAGAAACAGATGCCTGGTGCCAGAGCCATGGGCTCAAGCTTAATGCCAAGAGATGTATAGTTCTCCCCTTTGGAAAAAAAATGTACCCATGAACTACCACATAGGTGGCAGGACACTGAACATTGAAAATGTGATGAGAGACTTAGGGACACAAGTGGACAGTGGTCTCACTTTCGATAACCACATCGCCATGACAGTCAGGAAATCCTTCTATGTGGCACACCTCATCACTAAGGGCTTTTCATCCAGAAAAAAGGAGGTCATTGTCCCACTGTACTCGTCCCTCATTAGACCCATTATAGAGTATAATGCCCCATTTGGTATGTACCTCACAAGACATCTGCAACAGCTGGAAAGGCCACAGAAATACCTCACTAAAAGAATCACAGGCCTAAAGCAGATGCCATATGCTGACTGTCTAAAAAAAACTCCAGCTATACTCTGTGGCATATTGTCTACCCAGAGGTGATCTCTGCTTAACATACAAGGCCATGTCAAACCCTGAGCTGTTGGACATGCTCCACTTAAAGAAATCCCAATCCCTCAGAGCCTTACGCTCCAGATCTAAACCTTATCATCACATTGAACAAAACATGCTGGAGGGATAGGTTCCTGACCCAGAGACTCCCCATACTCTGGAATAGACTGCCCATACATGTCAAGCAGAGCACCTCATTGGCCCTCTTCAAAAGGAACCTTGATGATTGGATGGGAGATAGGAAATTCTCCCCGGGGATCATGTCTGTCACCCTGCTAGACAGAGGCCCAGAGAAGTAAATATTGTGGGAAAAAAATTTCAGGGAATTGTTATGGCTATGTGTTTTCTGATATTTTTGAATCTAATATCCTTGTGACTCTAGATGTAGTGTCACTTTTCACTAAGATTCCAAATGAAGCAGGAAATGAATTTATTAGAGAGTTTCTTAGGTCTAGTAATATACCTGGAGATAAAATTTAATTGTACTGTTTGTTCCTAGATTTAGTTCTAACCAACAATGCTTTTTCTTTTGATGGTCAATATTTTTTTCAAACCAGTGGAGTAGCCATGGGTACCACATGCGCCAACTCCTATGCAAATTTGGTGATGGCACAATGGGGAAAAAGAATTTAAGAACAATGTGGGATATTCTAGATTTATACCATACTACAAGCATTTTGTAGATGATGTTTTACTTGTGTGGAGTGACTCTATGAATGAACTACAGTGTTTTTTGGAATATGTTAATTCTACTACTTTGTTTTGTTAAATTCACTGCAAAATGATCCATTGAAAGAAATGAGTTTTTAGATGCATCTGTGTTGAAAGAAGGTGAAAGGATATATACTGAAATATATAGGAAGGATTGCAGGAGAAGTACTCTCCTTCATAGGCAGAGCATGCATCCTCAGTACATCTATAAAAATGTATACAGAATCAGGGTTTAAGGATATCTAGACTCACAAGCAAGTTGTGAGAGAGCCCTAGCCACTTTAAAAGGTGAGTTTATGGATAGAGGCTATAAGCCATATGAATGTGGAAGGCTTGATGAACCAGAGTTTATAGATAGAGCTAGTAAAGGGAGACCATTTTTTTTTAGTAATCGTCGTATGATTGGTGTCTCTTAACCCCCATGTAAATAGTTCAGATATATCTCAGAAATGTAGAATGGGTGCAACCCTATACTAGCAATAATAGAACTATGCTTGGAATTATTAATAATAACTGGCAGATACTCACTTCCGATGAGAAGTATAGTTGGAGAACAACCCAATTTTTCTTATAAGTCCCTCAAGAGACTATTATGCTGAATCACGACGACAAGGTCCGTTCGGTTGCAGACGATGTAACCACTGTCAGTATATGTGGAATAAAGATAGATTTACACACTCTTCAATGGATTATATGTATATGTTTAAACACTATGCTGACTGTAAGAGCAGAGATGTCATCTATTTCGCCTACTGTACAAAATGCCCATGTTTTTATATAGGGATGACAAATCGTACTTTGAGGGATGGAGTTAGAGAACACATTTACACTATAAACAAGGAAGATGAGGAGAATGCACTAGCCAGACACATTTTGCAGCATGATACTACCAATAGATTTCTATTTTTAGTGCTTGAGATAGTACATCGGACAAGTAGGTTAGGTAATTTCAAAAACAAGCAGAGCAAAGAGAAATAAAATGGATAATCAGGATGTAAGCTGATAAGGGGTTTGGTCTTAACGATAAAGTAGAGTTAAAACCATTTTTAGCTGAGAGGCCATTAAAACATTAATAACTTCAGGATGTTTGTCTTCATGAATTGATTTATATGTTCATTTATTGATATTTAAGACTGTTTTTATAATATGTATATAAAAAGTTGCCCTGTGATTCGTGAAGTTCGGTGCAAGGATTTTTTTAGCCTTGTGCCAAGCGTCCTCATTACAGATGGTGCAGCAGTGCCATATGAATTATGTATGAGGGCTCGCCACCGCACCCTCGACATGCACAGGAAATGCGTGCAAGTGCTCTACGGAGGCGTAAACATGCCCCGACAGTTGCACAACCTACCATGCTTACTATTAGAGCCCGCCTCTAATAGTAAGTAAGTAAGTCAGTGTCCGTAGATACCGAAATGTATGCTAAGCATACAAGAGTATCCACAAACAGTGAAATAAAATTGAAGTAGTAAACACAAAAGCACATAGTGGAATGTTGAGCCCCGTCCCTAGAACTTTAACAATTAGATTCCCCGTGTCCCTATTTTACATTTGTATTGCTGCAATATCGAAAGTGTAAGCAAAGCACAGCGTGTTTGCACGTTGCTGCTGTCCACCGAGCGTAACTTACACATCAAAATCATTCTAATAGAGAAAAACATGTGGAATCAACGTAAACGTCAATAGTGTAGTGTTTAGAGCATCCGCCTAACTAACAGGCATTCATGGTTCGAGTCCAACAATAGCACATATAATTTTCCATGTGGAATGAATGTCGTTTTGCTGTAAAACCGACATGAGTATCGCATGAGATGTTTAACTAAATTTCATTCAAAGTGGTACTGTCATAATGAATAAGGCACTAGTAAGCAGGTGTAAGCACAAATAAGCAGCAGTAAACATATATAAGTACCAGTAAGCAAGCCTGAGTGCGCTTGCATGGGTGTAAGCAGTGCCCAGCATAGGAAATGTATATAAGTATGTACAGATATATAATTAATATATATATATATATATATATACATACCGCGGTGATGGTGCTGTGGTAGCATTGTCGCCTCACAGTACGACGCTGTCCAGTTCGATTCTCAGCTAGAGCGTCTTCTGCATGGAGACATACGTGAATGGGCGTACCTTCGTTGAAGGTTGTGCGTCAGGGCTGGTAACTCGGCACGTAAAAATCAACTACCAATCCTTAGCGGACCAGAGTTCCGCTGTGGCGACCCCTAACTGGGAAAAGCCGAAAGACACAACATCTATGAAGAATGAACGCCGTAACAATAAAGTGTACAAAAGGAATGAGAAGGGAATCAACAGCAACTCCAGTATTATATGGTGCTGTCAGCGTATGTCATATCAAGCTGGGCAGGAGTGAGCAAAGCACTGCTACTCACACCATAGGTAGGTTATTACCAGTGGGAATAACATTGTTGATCTGCTAAGTCTACTTTACAATCAGAGGGACTACAGAAAAATTGATAGGATGTTTAGCCATCCAACCATTACACAAGCAAGGGTAGGTATGTTCAAGGACTAAATGGTGGGAGAGCCTGAGAATACATGGGTTGAGACAACATACATGTAGGGCCCTTAATGCGCGGGAGAGGGCAATGTGTGGAGGTGTGTCATGGCTGCAATAGCAATTGGACAATGGATGGTATGCGTGTATCTTGAACTCGGGTGGGGTGTAGGAACTATGGGTATGAAATTATGGATCCAGGCATGCCAGGGTTGGATGGGCTGGTTCTAATTGGACCGACCATGGAGGTCAGCGAGTTCGTTATAAGTATATATGCATGCACACATGCATACATCTATATGTAGAAGTACATTCTCTGTAACACATTCATTCCATTTGCAGACATAAATAACATGAATGTGCCCTTACAAACCTCGACAGTAGATAGAATAATAGGTTGTGCATAAGAGGGAAGGGAGGAAACTGCTAAAACGCAGAAGAGTACAATGTCCGAAGTCAGTGCTGTGCTGAAAAAAATCAAATGTGAGGACTTTCTCACACATGGAATCATTCCTGTGATCTGCCTGCTACGGCAACTCCAATTACTTCTTTTTCTTTCGGCTTTTCCCGGTTAGGGGTCGCCACAGTGGATCACCTGTCCGCTCATGATTGGCAGTGGAGTTTTACAGTATCGAGTTGCCAGCCCGGCGCCCAACCTTCCACAGAGGGCATACACATGCACGCACTCACACCTAGGGCCAATTTAGTGTGTCCAATCTACCTACAGCATGTCTTTGGGGTGTGGGAGGAAACCAGAGCACTCGGAGGAAACCCACGCGACCACAGGGAGGGCATGGGCAACTCCAATTACTAAACCGGTCTATTAGTAAAAGAATTACACCAAACTCCTACGTAATTAGGCTCTCGTGTAACGTCTGCGTTACCACATAGTCATGCTTATTTATTTATTGTAGTGTCATAGTGTCATGTTAACAGGAGTAAGGATGTAATGAAGTTTTGAGTCTAATCTTGAAATGTGGGACAACCCAAAACTTGCGAATAGTGCCCTTTTGGTTGCTCATGTCACCAATGTTGGTGGACTAAAAGTTTGGGATTTCTGAGGATACGTGGAGTGAGTCAACCGATGGGATAGATCTACAAGAGTAGGGAGTGGCCAATGTGTAGTGGTGTGGATACACCGTGAATCCAACTGGAGAATGGATGACTGCAGTGTTAGTGAGGTGTTGGGGTAACCAGGAGTCATGGGTATATATACAAATGAAGCAGCACAGCAATAGTGTATTGATTAGAGTATCCGCCTAATGAACAGACATTCCCATTCTGAATCCCACTGCAGCACATATCATTTTCTATCGGTAATCTGTACATGAACATATTTCGACATCTGTCCGCTGTATAACCTGCAAAATATCAATTAAAAGTGAACTGGAGCGAAGTGTCAGTGTCATAATGAATAAGGCACTAGTAATCAGGTTTAAGCTTTTATAAACACCAGTAAGCGTGTGTAATTGTGTTTCCGCGGGGTATGCATTGCTTTACAGACGCACACACACTAATAAATATTTATATATATATATATATATATATATGGTTGCAGGTGTGCGTGCGCGTGTAGATATACACAGATATACAGCTATGATAGGAAACAGCACACAAGAATGACATTTTCACAGGCTATGCCAATGGAAGTGAGGGACCCAAGCAAGAAACCTGAAACACGTAGCGTGATCTTCCACCCCCCCCCCCCCAGCCGGATACAGGAAACATACACACAAACCCGCAAACAATGTAAATAGTCCACTGCTCTCCATACCACAGGCAGGATACAACCGGGGTGGGGGGTACCTGTGAAATCTAATCTTGGAACACAGACAGGAGCGTCCCTTGCGGGATGCCCAAAAATTGACATAAGACCAAAAGAAGGTGATACGCTGACCATTCTGGCTGGGGTGTGTACATACCCGGAATACAAGGGTGGGAAAGCCTGATGACCCATGTGTCGAGACAATGTATGATATGAGTCCTGTGAAGTGGAGAGTGGGCAGCGTGTAGTGGTGTGTTCAGACCCGACCAGGACTCAGAGGAAGGATGGGTGCTGTAGAGGAGGTGCGGGTGGGGGAACTATGGGTAACTAGTTATGGATCTAGGTGTGCAGGTGTTGGCTGATGTGGGCCTATATGGGCAGCCCTAGGGATGTAAGCAAAAGTGTTCATTGGGCAGAGGGGTCACCCAACTAGCAGCCACACCCGCTACGAGTCCCACTGCAGCAAAGTGTAATCTACATAGCAAGGAACGGAATAACCAGATGTAGATGTATATATGTAGAGGTATGTGTGTGTATATCTACCCATAGCGACATAGAGATATACCTCTTCCTCTCCGTAGTACAAATGTATACATACAGAGACAGAATACATATACATACCCACATATAGATAATATAAATATGCAGACACCCATAGACCCATATGTTGTTATATATAGACAGCAATATATAAATATATACATGTATGCATACATATACAGATATATCTGTATATAGTAATGTGTGTGTGTGTGTGTATATATATATATATATATATATATATATATATATATATATATATATATATAAATGTGTGACTGTAAATATACACATGTATATAGATAGGATATGATACAGCAGTTACGAATTACGTATGTTCACAGGCCATGCATATGGGGGTAAGGGGTCCAATCAACAAATGTGTAACATGTAGCATCAACCCCCCCCCCAGCTAGGCCGGTGAGACATACAGACACACAATAAAAGTAAACACACCACTGCTTCCCAGACAACCGGCAGGATACTACCAGTGGGAGAGACCTGCCAGGTCTAATCTTGAAACAAAGACATCAATGTCCCTTGTGGGACACCCAAAAGTTACTGATCATCGGAGTCAGTCCCTCTAATGATTTATCAAACCAGGCTGTAGACTTACACGGGCCAGTAGGTTGTGCAAGCCTGATAACTCATGGGTCAGCACAACGTACGACATGTGTCCCGACACGCGGAGAGTGGGCAGTGTGTAGTGGTGTGTTTATACCCCACCTGCACCCACAATAAGGATGAGTGCTGTAGAGGAGGGGCAGGTGGGGGAACTATGGGTATGCAGTTATGGGCCTAGGCGTGCAGGTGTTGGCTGGCGCAGTCGTATTAGGACCGCCCCAGGGATGTAAGTAATATTCCGAAATGGGCATAGCTTACGCCCATACCTCTCATCCCATAAGAGCAAATCCACTAGACAGGACATAAACCGCTGGGAGAACAAATGGGGAACATACCTCTCAACTGTCCCTGATTTTTGACTCAAATTCTAACTCTGTCCCACTTAATCCTTACTAAAACTAGTGACTTTTGGAGGAAAGGTGGTGAATTACACGTAATGAATAATGACAACAATTAAGAGTTATAAACTTCATTTACCTCAGAAAATGTGTATTAATTCATATGCTCTGAGTCTGTCAATGTGTCAAGTTAATAGCACTAATATTTTAAATGTGTCCATGTTGTCCCTGATGTTGTCCTGACTTGTTCCTGATTCAGTTGATATTTGTCCCTAATCGTTTGAGAGGTCTGATAGGGACAGAAAGCACATATTCCACTTACAGCCTTAGCATGATGATAGAATAATAGGTATGCAGTAGCATGATTCGGCTGAAGGATGTGGGTTCCAAAATCCAATTACTTGTTCGTATTGAATGGTGTCACTTCCCATGGATTAACCAGACAGGTGCAGATTGTAAGAGGAACACACCAGTAGTGTGAATCAAACTCTGGATAGGCTGCAGATTCCAGTACAGTCGAATGGCACACTTATGCCTAATGGGCAGCCATTCCCGATACTGTAGGCATGTAATCCGATGTAATAGGCATCACAAGGTAATATCGTAGTCCTCACTCCCACCCATAGGTGTAAGTGTCATATGCAAACACCAAATGCAGTTGTCAGAAAAATATGTATTAGTGTATGTATTAGTTATATGCTTAGTTCATTTAAAGCTTGAAAAGGGTTAACACATTTATTCTATTTCACACTGCATAAATCTGTACGAATTGCAGAAAGCTTTCTAACTTTGAATTGTCATGAAATATGCGTAGCTATTGCTTATGCTTTGGAAACTTACAAGGAAGCAGATAATTTCTGCTTGTGTCAGGAAAATAATGAATAGAACAATACCACTTGTATTAACGTTATGAGACTTAGACAAGGAGTTCCGCTTGTGCTGTGAGAAAATACACAGCTGCAGAAGCTATAGATAATCAGAACAAAGACTGCTTGAAAATATGAACTGCGATCAGCATATGCTTGTGCCTAAGTTAGAGAAGTACCTTGAAATGTAACACATGTATTAGAACTATACAATAGAAGCTTGTAACGGGCTAGGGCCCACCAAGACCAGGTTTTTCTCAAAATGTTTTTCATAAATCCAGTCATGTCAGCAGAAAATCTGAGTAACATCTGCTGTAAAACAATACTGAATGTTGTGTTTGATTACGTCGGCCATAGAAGGCCATGTCTTGTAGAATAGTATAAGAATAGCATACTTCCTGTTAGTAGTTAGGCAAAATCCTGTATTTGCGTGTTTTTGTCTCCTTGCAGCAAGTTATTAAATGTGCCTTAACTGAACCTTACGTGTATTGGTCTTTTGAAGTTTTTTCCTTTGACAGATTGGTCCTTCGGACCAGAAACCCTCACTTCGCCTCGGATCAGACAGGCCAGGTGGCTTGAAACCGTACGGGGAAGAAACCACATCGGTTCTTCTTATTTGAAAAGCCCTCCGACTGAATTGTCATACAAAAGAGGCCAGCCACTTTCTGATCTGCGACTGAAGGACGGGTTTTTCACTAGCCAGGTGATCAATCACGAAGGCTCAGGTAAGGTGACTCTACCTTTTTTTTCTGTTCTAGATCAGGGACTAGATTTGTATTGTTTTTGTCAGGACTATATTTTTATAAGTCAGGGACAAAAAAGATTACTGTCTTGTCATAGATCAGGGAAACAGAGCAGGTAGGCAGTCATTCTGAAGAGACTTTTACAAAATCCGTGGTACCACGTTAAAAATAAGGAGTTACATAACGATTAAAAGGTTAGAACAAAATGGGTAATAATTGCACAAAAAGACCCCAAAATCCGCCGTTAACTGAAGACGCGAAATACATGCAGTCACATCGTGCTGATAATATTAAATACTATTCAAAATGGGTTAATAAGTATGAATTTGACGGTAAAGTAGAAAAATCCTCGCTTGTTAAACTTATAAAACAGCTTAAAACCGATTCCAAAGGTCGGGTAAAAAAGCAGCGCCAGTTAGGAATTCCTCAGGCACACAGGGGGATTGAGGAAGTAAACCGTAGGGAACAAAAAAGCAATAATTCAAAAGCAATGTTTTTAGATAAGGACAATAACTTAGTAATAGCATCGGCCCCTCCGCCTCCCTTACCAGAATATGAAGCAAGTGAACAAGTTAGTCCAACCCCACGATATCCTGCTGTTACCATAAATAGAGACACTACAAAAGCAAAACCATTTATTAGAGATCCCATCGAGACCAGGTCTCGAACACGGGCAGGTAATTCAAAAGGGGACATTGAATTATATCAAATGGGTAGAAATTCACGATCTATGAGTGAAGAAGAAATATGCCCACTCATAGAAGTGCCTAATCCTCAGGCAGGGCAAGAAGGTCAGGACCCAACTATTCTAGTGTATAGACCTTGGACTCCGGAAGATATCCTGAAAGCCACTGAGGGAATTCCCCATCCGAAAGTTAATTTCAGAAAGTTCTTAGAAGATTTACAAGGAATGAGGCTGAGTTATAATTTAAATGGAGAAGAGGTAGAAAAAGTAGTCAGACAAATTGTTGGACGAGATAGGCACATGATTAGTGGCAACTGGAATCCCCGTGACACTGCACTCAGGCCCCTCCCACATAGCAGTGCAGAGTTAGACAACAGAGTAAAAGGTCTTGCAGACCGCATCTCTGAGAAATGGAAGCCTAGGGCAGACTGGACTTGCATTAATCAATGCATCCAACAAGAAGGTGAAACTATTGACGGATATTATGCCAGACTGTTACAATGTTTTAATAACCATTGTGGAATGCAGGTTCCTGAAGATGAGACACAAGATTCCCCATATGAGCAGCAGTTAAAGAATGCATTTTTGAAAGGCAGCATTGCACCCATAAGCAGTTTTATTATGAAGCACATGGTAGATCATCATACAAGCAGGTTACAGTCACTACTTGAATATGCTAGGCATGCCGAAAGGCATTTTAATAGCAAAAAGAAAGCCCAAGTATTTTCTGTAGAAGATGGAGCAGAAGTTTATGTAGTACAGTCTGTGAAAAGGGGCAAGAGAAATGCCCAGGGAAACAAATAATCTGATTAGCGATCAGAGGACTTTGAAGGGCGAAAGAAAAGGGGTGAATGTTTCAAATGCGGTAAAAAGGGACACTTGGCAAGGGATTGCAAGAAAAACAAGAAGGCAACCACGGAAGACAAAGAGGGTGAGGACTGACTATATGATAGTCAGGAATCACTGGAAGGGGATAGCAGAGAAATGACAAATGAGATAGAGGGAGTAGAGGATGTGACAGAAGAAATAGAGCAAGTGCAGGAAGTTACGTATACTGAAGAAAATGAAATATTGGATTTAGCTTTATTGAGCTTAGAGCTCTATTTAGCAGGCACGAAACCAGAAGTTACACTCCTGGTAGAAGGGAGGGAAGTCAAATTCTTGTGTGACTCAGGGGCATCACGAACCCTGATACATCCCTCCAAACTGCCAGAGAATTCAGAGTCACTTGATTGCATATTAGTGAAAGCTAATGGACAGCCCCTCTCCCATAATATTGCAATACCTGATCCTGTTTCAGGATTGACCCAGAAAAGCAAAATTGTTGTTTCTGCAAAGTGCCCAGTGAATCTCTTTGGCAGAGACCTTATGCAGCTATTTGGTATAGCAGTAGTTCTGACTATGCAGGGTATGGAAGCACAGCGACAAATTGATACCTTTGCAGTGCAATCGGAGGGTGAAATGTTTTATTGGTACAGCCAGGACTTGGTTACGACTGGTCCAGGGGCAGTGACCGAAGAGTTGATGAACTTGGCCATCAGCAAGTTCACCTCCCTTGACATTGATAAACAACATTTGTTGCACTGTACTCTGTATTATTGTAACACACCAAGACCTGATGAGGAATATGAGCAAGAATTGTTTAAAAATCGTGCAAACAGATTGATATTACGTAATCTGTACTGGGACATGGAAGGGAACAGTGTAGCCAGCTGTTCATTGCCCCAGGAGTTCTTTGCACTCTATAAATCTAATCGATTACCACATGTTAGCTTAACTATGGACAAGACTGTAAAATGGGTAGACCTAGGAGAGAAAGTCACGAGATGGGAAAAGCAGACAGAGTTAGAACTGTCAGAACAAGGAATACAAAGGTAGAAGTTGAATTGGATAACTCAGACCCACCCAGCCGTGCACTTGCAGTCTAGCAAGGACAGCTGATTAGCACTCCTATTAAAGGAGGAAGAGAATGCCTTACAGAATATACCAGAAACCCTTTGGTCAACAGGAAAGTCAGATGGAGGACTTATTCGTACAGCGGGACCAGTTACTATCACGCCAAAGTCAGCATTTAGACCACAGAAAAGACAGTATCCCTTAAGAAAAGATGCAGAGGTAGGAATCAAACCTATTATAGCAGCTTTACTTAAGGAAGGGGTGTTGGTGGAATCTCCTGATTCACCATGTAACACACCCTTATTTCCTGTTAAGAAAGCGAATGGAGAGTGGCATATGGTCCAAGATTTACAAGCTGTAAATGACGCAGTAATAAAAAGGGCACCTATGGTGCCAGACCCACACACTCTGTTAAATGATTTAAAACCTCAACAGAAATATTTTTCTGTGGTAGATATCAGCAATGCGTTCTTTTCGATACCGATACACCCTGACAGCCAGTATTGGTTTGCATTCACATTTCAGGGGAAAAGGTATACATATACACGACTACCACAGGGATATTGTGAAAGTCCGACAATATTCTCACAAGAAATGGCAATCAACTTGGCGGGAGTTACCCCACCAAGAGATAGTCAGATTTTACTTTATGTTGATGACATCCTGCTGGCGGCCCCCACCCAGCAAGATTGCAAAGAAGATACCATAGCGCTATTACAATTTTTAGCCACTGAAGGACATAAAGTAAACAAAAATAAACTGCAGCTTTGGAGAAACAAGTTAAATACTTAGGATATGTAATATCCAAAGAGGGTAGGACATTAGATGAGGACAGAAAAGTAGAGATTTTACAAGCACCAAAACCCACTACCAAGAAGGAAATGATGTCCTTCCTGGGTACGACTAATTTTTGCCGGAGCTGGATTCCAAACTACGCCTTGGAATCTGCACCGCTGACTAACCTAATATATAAAAATCCTATGGCAGCACAGGATTTGTTACAATGGACACCAGAAGCAGAATCTGCTTTCTGCAAACTGAAACAGTTAATAGCGTCCTCATTAGTTTTGGTTTTACCAAACTATCATAAACGTTTTTTCCAAACTGTAGATTGTAAGCAAGGTTATATGACATCAGTGTTAACACAGCAGCATGGGGACAAGCAACGCCCTATTGCTTATTATTCATCACAACTAGACCCAGTGGCACGGTCTTTACCCCACTGTGTACAAGCAGTAGTTGCAGCTGCAATGGCAGTACAGGCTTTGGCCTCAGTAGTTTTGTTCCACCCTCTCACATTGAGAGTGCCTCATGCAGTCGCAGTTATTTTACTGCAAGAGAAGGTAGCATATCTTTCCCCTGCTAGGCATCTTTCCTGTATGACTATATTGTTGAGCCAACCTCATATGACAATTGAATGATGCACGACTTTGAACCCTTTACCTTGCTCCCAATCCCTGCAGATGGCACACTGTATAGCTGCCTGCAGGCGATTGAGCAAAAGACACTGCCTAGAAAAGATCTTATGGATGTCCCCTTGGATGATGCCAAGGTGACATACTACGTGGATGGCTCGTGCAAAAAGGGCCCTGCAGGACAGAACCTAGTAGGATATGCAGTAGTCTCTGATACTGACATTATAGAAGTAAAACCTTTACCACACAATTTATCTGCACAGGCAGCAGAATTGATTGCCTTGACACGGGCATGTACCTTAGCAAAGGGTAAATGTGTGAACATTTTTACTGACAGCCAGTACGCTTTTTCTACTGTACATGTTTTTGCGCAACAGTGGAAAAATCGAGGAATGATAACATCTACTGGCAAACCAATCAATCATGCACAGTTTATTTTAGATCTTTTAGAATCTATTCAGTTACCTTAGAAAGTAGCTACTTGTAAATGCACAGCTCATACCAAGCAACAGGATAGGATTTCAAAAGGTAATGCGAGAGCTGATACAGCTGCAAAGCAGGCAGCTTCAGAAGTATTTCGTTTGAATGAGGAATTACAACCCTCTGAGATTTTAGACTTAGAAATGCTAAAGACAATGCAGACACTTAATACGCAAATTGAAAAACAAAGATGGGTAAAACGAGCAATTCTCGAAAAAGGGCTGTACATCTCTAAAGAGGGGAAACCGATATTACCATCTAATTTGTTTAGATATGCAGCTTTGTTGAGCCATGGGCAATGCCATGTCTCAATGGGGGGGGGGGGGGGGATGGTACAGCTGGTGAACCGAGTGTTCGACATATGGATTCTTAAATTACTCTAAAAAATTTTGTTCGATGTCCTATGTTTGTAATAAACATCATGCACAAGGGGCGTTAAAGCCCAAGCAAGGGAGTTTCCTACACCACTGTATCTGTTTCATACTATCTATATGGATTTCATAGAATTGAACAAATGTGAAAATAAGAACTATTGTCTTGTCATTGTAGATATGTTTTCCAGATGGGTGGAAGCCTTTACGACTAAAAATCCAGATGCGGCTACCGTAGCGAAAATTCTCGTTAAAGAAACCATCCCTAGATTTGGCATTCCGGAAAGGATCTACAGTCACAACGGCACACACTTCGTAAACCAAACCATACAACAGTTAAGTAAACATTTTGATATTTCTTTGAAAAATCATTGTGCGTATTACCCGCAATCTGCAGGGCTAGTAGAGAGGCATAATGGGATTTTAAAGAGTAAGCTAAGGAAGTTAATAGAAGAAACAGAGAAATTGGGTGTACTGTCTGCCCCTGGCACTGTTGAGCATGAGAACTGTTCCGAATGCAAAATGATTGACTCCTTTTGAAAAACTATTTGGAAGGGCTTATTATATACCTCAATGGAAACCTCTCATACCCGCAGACCAGGAAGCCGACTGTACACTAGCAGAGTACATGAGAAATTTGTTAAATTCTAAACATCTGTTGCAGTCAAATTCTGTTTCAGATAAAGAACAAACCAGGCCATCAGAAGTGGCAGTGGCCCCAGGTACCTGGATCTGGGTGAAGACAAAGAAAAAGAATTGGACGTCACCAAAGTGGGAAGGTCCATATGAAGTGCTTTTGTCAACACCCACTGCAGTCAAGATCGCAGAGCGTGTCTCGTGGATCCACCTGACACACTGCAAACTAGTTAAGAACTTTGAACTGGACAAAAATCTTATCACATGTCAAGAGCAAAAATGATAGAATCCAGAACAAACAGGAATGCAGAACAACCATTTCCTCAGAAGTATTGCATAATCATCCTGTTAACTGTACTAGTGACAATAATCTTTTTGCTGTGGCCTTTCCTTTTCCCCGCCACACAAACTGAACTGAATAAACGTGAAGCGTTATTCATAGACTGGCATCCAAACGTCAACACTTACCAGGCAATTAAATATGTGTATGCTGAGACTTTCAATGTTTCGAATTGCTGGATTTGCACAGCTTTGCCGACAGCATACGGGGTTATTAATGACTACAGTTCCCCTAGGGGTCAATGAGACCTGGGACGACTTGATTTATGATACCTCAACCATTACATCACAAGATAAAATAGCATTGCACTTGTCTGTTCCACAGAAGGGAGCTGTGTGTTTTTATAAAAATGATACTGTTCAGGTGGGTTGGAGCAATTGCAATGTGACTGTTTCTTATAAATGTTACACTACAGCTAACAGTGCAGGTTCTTATTGTAATACAAACTATGATTCATTTCTTGGATTGATGCACAAAACAATCAATGAAGTAAAACAATCCTGTTCTTTATAAACAACTGTCTATAATTGATAGAAAAATGTTTCATGCAGGGCAAGTGTATATTCATAGCAAAGTTACTACTAGAGTACAGGACTTTTATTTTGTGTGTGGCAGAAAGGCATACAAATGTTTACCTGAGAATTGGTCCGGCAGTTGTTTTTTGGGTTACCTGGTTCCGGCCATATGACACACTGCAGTTTTGCCTCGAGAAGTCGTCAAGAAACCTGTAAATCCAGTGGGGCAAATTGATGCGCGTTGGAAAAACCATCATTCTATAGGCAATGGACTGACACACATGGACTTGAGTGATAGTGTCATATCATGGGCAGGCATATTACCAGCATATGGAGCAGTGAAATCGATCTGGGAGCTGAGAAAACTGTCAAAACTTCTCGAAGTGATGAGCAATGCAACTCTTCCGCTCTCTAATTGGTGACTGATGAACTGAATGCCATGAGAACTGTAGTGCTTCAAAACCGCATGGCTCTCGACTTCACCCTAGCGGCGAGAGGTGGTACTTGCGCTTTAATCCAGGAGGAGTGCTGTTCGTATATTCCTGACCATAAACACGAGATAGACAATCATCTTGAGGTAATTCAGCAAGTGTCGGCCATGACCAAACCAGGCCCAAACCCACTGACGGACTTTTTCCAGAAATGGTTTGGGGGTGGGGTACCATCCTAATGAACATCCTGATTGCCATTTGTGTAGGAATGCTCCTACTGGGAGTATGTGTTTGCTATGGCATCCCCTGCATGAAAAGACTGATTAAAGACTTTATAGACATGTCAGTTTCTGAAACCTTATATCAAAGTGCTGAGTTTGAAGAACTATTGAAAAACTGAAATGCTTTCATAAGTTTAAAGTGAATGACTCTCTTAACTGCAAATCCTGAGTAGGAAGAGGTTAGGAGAAGAAAAAACTGTTTATGCTTATTTCAAAAGTAGAGTAATAGTATTAAAAGGGGGGGGGGTGTCAGAAAAATATGTATTAGTGTATGTATTAGTTGTATGCTTAGTGCATTTAAAGCTTGAAAAGGGTTAACACATTTATTCTATTTCACACTGCATAAATCTGTACGAATTGCAGAAAGCTTTCTAACCTTGAATTGTCATGAAATATGCGTAGCTATTGCTTATGCTTTGGAAACTTACAAGGAAGCAGATCATTTCTGCTTGTGTCAGGAAAATAATGAATAGAACAATACCACTTGTATTAACGTTATGAGACTTAGACAAGGAGTTCCGCTTGTGCTGTGAGAAAATACACAGCTGCAGAAGCTATAGATAATCAGAACAAAGACTGCTTGAAAATATGAACTGCCATCAGCATATGCTTGTACCTAAGTTAGAGAAGTACCTTGAAATGTAACACATGTATTAGAACTATACAATAGAAGCTTGTAACGGGCTAGGGCCCACCAAGGCCAGGTTGTTTTTCTCAAAATGTTTTTCATAAATCCAGTCATGTCAGCAGAAAATCTGAGTAACATCTGCTGTAAAACAATACTGAATGTTGTGTTTGATTACGTCAGCCATAGAAGGCCATGTCTTGTAGTATAGTATAAGAATAGCATACTTCCTGTTAGTAGTTAGGCAAAATCCTGTATTTGCATGTTTTTGTCTCCTTGCAGCAAGTTATTAAATGTGCCTTAACTGAACCTTACGTGTATTGGTCTTTGAAGTTTTTTTCCCTTGACAGCAGTGCATGTGCAAGTGCGGGAGCAAGCCTGTTTGGCCGCCGGTATGCGAGTATCACACTGGTGAAGCAATGTAGAGGCTAACCGAGTATAGGAAACTGTAACCGGAGGTTAGCATTGCTTAGCTCCGCGCAAACCCACGCACACCCACTCACAACTGCTTTAAAGTGCCTTAATCACTCCATATCCAACGGCCTTGTAATGCCCAGCAACATAATAAACGGCCTCTGCAAGGCTCAAAACCAGGACCCTGCACACCACAGCCAATGTGATTTACCACTAAGCCATGGCAGATATACAGACATCGGATGTTATCACAAACATATCATCCAGCACCGTCATTCAGCAGTATAGGAAATGTAGTCCATCATGTAGATGTATGTGTGTGTGTGTGTGTGTGTTTATGTCCAGATATAGATACATACATATATATAGATATATCAAGAACATCCCATGTGACAACAAAGCATTAAAAAGGAATGAAAAGGGAAACACCAGTAACACCTGTATTATGTAGTGGTGCTGTCCTATGTAATTTTAAGACTCCCTCAGAGAGACGTGCCAATACACGCAAACATTTGTACATTGGCCAAATACATCACTGTGCATTTTATTTACATTAACACAACAGTTCCTGTCCAATCATTATGTGAGAACAGTACTCTTGCAAGGTGCTGTAAATGCAACATTATCATCATGAAAAAGGTAAATGGGGTAACCAAAGAGGGACCGGTAATGTCTTGTGTACAATGGGGTTGTCTGCATCACGTGTACCTGGAACCTTTAGGAGTCATGTGCAGAGCAGGACTGTGTGCCTAAGAGACGGGTGAGGACAACTGGAGTATGTTGTGATGGAAATTTAAAAAGGTTACATGTGTGAAATGGACAGCTATGTATGGGGCAAATGTTCTAGGAACAGATTGGTCTTTTGTTTCCGTAAGGTGAGAGTGGGATGTGGGGGAAAGAGAGTAGGTATGCTCGTGGCGGATAGGTTGGGTAGGATGACAGACAAGACAGCATACAGGGTCGGTATATGATACGTGGGGGGATACACCTTGGACAGGGAGGGGTGTTCAGCAGTCACAAGCCCATGAGCCTCCAGATGGAAACAGTGGGACGGAGGTCCCCACCCATGGGCAGACACCACTGCACCAAAACAGCTGCAAAGGTGGCTGTGGTGGGGGCTGTCTAGGAGGGGCAGGCTCACCCTTTAAATGTGACACTCTGCCCTCGAGCTGGCATATCTGGCCTCAAAACCCCTTATTGAGCCCCCTACGCACCACGTCTAGGACTGTACAACAGTAGACAAGTTCCTGTCTGGACCTGCTCCCAGGGGGGACAAGCCCCACCCTCAGTGGCGGTTCCACCAGAAGGTGGTGCAGAGCCAACAGAGGTGGAGGTCCAAGGCTGGGCCCCAGATGTGCTGGTGCCCGGTGCCATGGCCAGCTGAAGTGGGACAGGAGGTTCTGCCGGGACCTCCAATCTAATACAGCCTATGGTGTTGCAGTTTTAACACAGATATGGCTTAGTAATAGTCAACAGCATTCAGGATTACTTATAACAGCATGCATAGATATGACCATCAACCCAACACAACAGATGGCATACATTTGCAGAGGGAGCACAACACATGCATATATACTGCATGACATCTGTACAAAGTGTAGAAGACTTGTGACTGCAGCTATGAACAGTGGCCCATTATTGGCATGTCACTGTGAGAACCTGAGACAGTGAATGTCATACCACTGTTTCATGTGACATATGTCCAATCAGGGATGCGATGGCAGTAACTCTCATCACTATCGCCATGTACTGACTGCAATACTCACAAGAAACAAATGGTTCCACACGCTGACCAGTCCACAGATCGCCCTACAGATGGGGGTTCCCTCACAAACAGAGCACTGTCTTGTCAGTTTTAAAACATGCAAAATAGCCTTTACCACACACAACTTGTTAAACTGGCAGTAGTCTCAATGAAGCATAGCTACACTTACACGCTGTAGTCATGTCTGGCACATCACCCTCCTGTCTTTAGGCTATTTTCCACTGTGTATGCTGTTTGAGGAATATTCAGATATCTATGATGCTGTTTACCAAACACCGGATCCAGGTTCCACTCACAGCGACTGTCATGGGCAAACACCAACATGATGTTCC
Organism: Protopterus annectens; assembly: GCF_019279795.1. NCBI lineage: Eukaryota > Metazoa > Chordata > Ceratodontiformes > Protopteridae > Protopterus > Protopterus annectens. The sequence continues at coordinate 801,932,297 of NC_056750.1, read as the reverse complement.
TAGATATTGTACTGTGTTTCCATGCGATTGGCTATGGGAACGTCACCACAGCTGTTCCACATGCAATCAGCTAGAGGAGGACTGCAATAGGTGCAGAGGCCATCACCTGATCATGACCACCACTTACAAAACACAAGCTGCTGCTGAACAGGTGTACAACTCCACATCCACCAGTGAGTGTGTGGGAAGGACAGACAGAGGGAAAGTACATTAGAAAAGGGCTTGGAGACTAAAACCTAAGCATAGTCTGTCACACACCTACTAGTATAGGGGTTCAAACCCCCAACTAACTAGCCGTTACTATTACAAGTGCATGCAGTTACTCCATGTGCCACATAGCTGACATGTTGGTGTGTTGTAAGAACATATATGTGTGCTGGTGAGCGACATCTGCAACAGACATATAGTAGACATACATTAGGTGTAGCACACATGGCTGTCCACATGAACAGATGTCATTGTCAACACAACCACACTTTCTAAGGGACTCAGACACATTGCCACACTTTGCCAGGCTCACAAATACACTTCCTAACTATTTAGTTTGCCACACTGCAGTAATGAACAGGTACTACATGCACCACAGAGGATATCCTGAGGTTCTGTGGGCTAGGGCATGTGAACGTGTCTGACATCAGTCGGTATGCCAATGGGAGTTATACTGGGTGTGACTGTGGTTGGGAGCATCATACCCCACACGCAGACACAAGGTGCAAGTACTGACATGCATGTGTGCATTGCTTCATGGGTGTGTAGTGGTTGGCTGTACAAGGCTGTGTGAGGGGTAATCCTTGGCATCACGCCACCCGACAATGGTGTGCAGTGTGGTTCAGGGGTTTAGTGTCTGCATTGTCCCACACAGATTAGTATTGTATGAACTGTCCTGTTATCCTGGTTACCATTGTGTATGGCCATTGCTTTGCAATGCATGCCATGTTTGTGTTTGATAGTCCTTGACATGGACATTGCCTGGGATGTGCACATCCCACAATAATGTACAGTGACATGTACAAGTGTACCTGGTTTGGCTGGCACATGATGTGTACACAGACTGTTATTATCAGATATGCCAATACTGGCCTGGTGTGGCAGGACCTGCTAATAGACAGTAGATTGACCCTGCACCTGCATTGATAGCATGATACAGGTATTCCCTGGTGTCAGTGGCATCTGTCCATACAGGGCATGTGTGTAAGGCATTGTATGGCCTTTGTGGATCACATTTGATGGCACCACATATGTTGCAGGCATCCAGTGGGGAACACAGTGAAGGCACATTGTCCACAATTATGTGTCTATTCTCCTGCTGGACAGGGTGTCATGCCCTCTGCAGCCCACTGCAATCACACCATGCCTAATATCTGTCATCAGTGTGCAGGGTACTAGCAACATAGCGGGATATTCTAGGCAAGTGTGTTTGTGTATGACACATGGGTTCAGAATGTATTCCAGGTAATAGTAGGGTTGCATACTTTGTTCACCAGGCCTTTTGCCAGAAGTAGGGGTATAGCTTGCCAACACAGTCTCTTGGCTGATTGACATCTGTACGCCTCATGAGGTGGACATTGTGACATATAATATGGGCACCATATAGGAAAACTACAAAAAAAAAAAAAACACTCCCCAACATGTCCAGTGGTTAGACACTCACAGCCACCTCCACACAGGCTCTGACTGTCAAACACACACACACCTGCTATGTCTTGGAATAGAACCCCTACCTAACTAGTTTATCACACTATAGCATTACGCAGTTACAGCACATGCTACGGAGATTACTGGGTTACAGCACTCCCAGAGGTGTATTTCCAGGTGGGTGACATCAGCAGGATTGCCAAAGGTGAGTATGTGAATTGTAAAGAGTGTGCATACTCTAAAAAGTATTTTCTTTCTCAGGCAGAGAGACAGACACACACACACACGGCCTGTCTTGGAATAGAACTCCTACCTAACTAGTTTATCATACTACAGCATTACGCAGTTACAGCACACGCTACGGAGATTACTGGGTTACAGCAGTCCCAGAGGTGTATTTCTAGGTGGGTGACATCAGCAGGATTGCCAAAGGTAAGTATGTGAATTGTAAAGAGTGTGCATACTCTAAAAAGCATTTTCTATCGCAGACAGACACACACACACACACACACACACACACACAGTTGGCTTGTCTGGGATTAGAACACCTACCAAACTAGTTTATCACACTACAGCATTACGCAGTTACACCACGCGCTACGGAGATTACGGGGTTTCAGTAGTCCCAGAGGTGTATTCGTAGGTGGGTGACATCAGCAGGATTGCCAAAGAAGGGCATTTCAAGTGTACTGTGAGTTGTACATGTATGTTACTTGTGTGTACCTGCTGCTTACTGTCACAAAAATACATTTACACCAGCTTACAACTGCTTAAAAGTGTCTTATTCAGTCCTAATTGACAGTATCAACAAGGCATGCAGGTCTTGAACCCTGGACCATGCACACTGAGGTCACTGGACTTGCCACTAAGCCATCTGGGTTGTATACATGTTTCATGGATTTTATAATGCACATCTTACTACAGGTATTCTACAGTACTGAAAACAAATGGGACAGTCACTTTGTGTACATATGTACAGTACCCTTGAATGTACTGTACTCTGTGAAACAACAATGACAAGTCTACATCTGTACAACTGTCATAACTACATGTGTATGTTTGTGTGTGTATATATATATATATATATATATATATATATATATATATATATATATATATACACACACACACCTACGGGATGTACACACACACACACACTCACATATATATATATACATATATATATATATATATATATATATATATATATATAATATGCAAATACACAGACACAGCTATAGCCATATATATATATATATATATATATATATATATATATATATATATATATATATATATATATATATACACACACACACACACACACACACACGTCTGAACACCCGTTGTGACACAGAAGGGTTCCAAAGGAACTAACGTGTACACAAAACAGAGGCATCTCTTGTTTTATAGCATTTAAATCTTAATCAGTTCACCAGAGAAGGGATGGTTGTTGCGTATGTGGAGTTTGGGGGTGGGGAATGATGACTAATGTATTCTACCCCCGGGGATTGTGGAGTTTGGGTGGGGGAATGATGGGTATGGACTTACACCCCGGCGACCACTTCTGTGTCACTGCTCGACAGTGGCACAGGAAAATAACATACCCAACTGTAGTCATTCTTGACTGTGATTCTTTTCCATTCCTAAGTATGTAATACTTTGTAGACACCAGTCACCACAGATGGTGTGCAGCATGTTAAAAGACATTACACATGTGTATGCCTGGCTACAAGGTAGTCACACACATAAACACGCACACACTTGCCAGTATTGTGCATACACGTCTTGCCTTTGTAAAGGTAACTAGTACAGTGGTATGCAGTTGGGGTGTGTGCCACAGAGCATATACAATTACACTTACTCTGATTCCACTTTTGAGCTGGGTGACATCACAGAACTGATTACTTGCAGTGGGAGGGGGGAAAAGAGAGGTTTTGGTATGCAGTTGGGGTGTGTGCCACAGAGCATATACAATTACACTTACTCTGATTCCACTTCTGAGCTGGGTGACATCACAGGACTGATTACTTGCAGTGGGGAGGGGGGAAAAGAGAGGTTTAGCAGTTGACAAGGATAAAGGCCAGTGCAAAAAGTGGTATCTCTTTGGAATGTATCAAAACCCACTGTCATGACAGGATGCAGACACAAATACACACACACACACACACACACACACAACCACACTCAGCCATTTGCTGACACACACAGACTTGGGCCTTTGTTGACAAACACACTCAGCCATTTGCTGACACACACACAAACACACGCACACAATTGTCAGTGGTGGGATCAGAACTCCTGCCTATCTACAGATCACTATTACAGTACTACGCAGTTACGAGACGCGCCACAGAAATTACACATTCCAAGGCAGTCAGAATGCCCTTCTAAGATTGAGGACAACAGGGATACTGACAGTCACAATGTACATAGCTGTAAACCTGTGTGTTTAAAGTAGGTGTCCATTACAACCTGTATGCACAAACAAGACACATCATCTGCAGGTATTACATAGGTAGGCCGGAGCAATATAGTTGTAGCACATCAAGAACCTGGACTAGAGTATGCCCATCTGTGGAATGGACAACTTCTATCACAATACAGGGTTACAGTGGTCATGCTCATACACATAGAATCACAGAACTTGTTTGGATGCATTGACTCCAATTACACGAGGTGACAGTGGGCAAGCTCATACACTTAGTAGCACAGGGCCGTTTGAGATGCACTATGACTACAACTACACACAGTTGTACTGGGCATGCGCATACACTTGGTAACAAAGGGCTTGTTTGGATGCACTGACTCAAATTACACAATGTGGCAGTGGGTACGCTCATACACTTAGTAGCACAGGGCTGTTTCGGATGCACTCCGATTCTAACCACAGAAGGCCACAGTGTGCATGCTCATACACTTACATGTACAGAACACGTTGTAATGGACTCCTATTGTAAACACACAGGTTGACCGCTATGTACATCTTACCTTTCAGTATATATGCACATCATACTGGTTTACTACCAGATACCTGTATGTGGCCCATAAATTATACATCTGTGTCTGTGCTGTGTGATACACATGCATACATGTACATGAAGTACTGACATATATGTTAAGTATACATAATCATGCATGTGTGAACGTGACAGACAGTAGGTTAACTGAGACACACAGACGGATGCTACCTACAGCATGTGTCACACTTTGCTGCTCTGAAAGGCATACATTGATAGCAGGTTGTGGACAGTGGCATTATGCTTGGAACAGTGGCATGTACAAGCATAATGTGTGAGCCACATTGTGTAATGGTACTGAGGTGCAGGTGTCAAGATGACCTCTCCCGGCTGTGTTAGTAGGTGTCATTATTAGCAGGACTGCTACACTAAGTATATCTCACATTGGTTATATACACAATGTCTGCTGATGTCCGTCACCTTACATGTGGCATTTGCTACTATGCACATTACTGCCACTCACAGTGATGTCATGGTACGAGTGGCAACTGCTAGACCAAAACAGTGAGCCAATGTCCTGCTGTTATTATGAGGTCTAGTGTCTGTCATTCCGGGCTGTCATGACTGAATGACAAACCTTCAACACAGAGCACATGCATCCATGTTTCGAGCGTGGATAATACCTAGGTTGCATTTACCCATATAGTCGCATTCCAAGGCAAAAGTCCTACACACAGAAGTAACACCCTGACACCTACAAGACAATTGCATTGGATGCTTATGCTAACCAGTGCTAGATGTGTGGCTTTTGTAATCCATTTGCTCAATGTAGAACCTACAATGGGGAATACTGACATCTGTGCAGTGAGGAACACCTGGCTGAAGGCTCTGTAGTGCACAATTGCACTACCACCATATAACTCAGATCCAGACTGGTATGGACCATTCCAGGTGGTGGTGTCCACATATTCATAAAGGCTACTCACATGTAAAGACCACTACTCCCACATATGAGTTAGGTACAGGTGACAGTGGCAAATGCTGCATTCTAGGTTGTATCCTCATATACATCCACCACCTTGTCCCCAGACTACCAACACACATCCATATGTGGTATGACATAATATGGTAGACCATCAGATAACCTTCGATTGGTGGACTGTACTTAGGCCTACATCAACTGTGCAAAGTACCCATGTACAGACACAGCTGCATAATGTGTTATGCAATGCAATACTACCACTGTTTTTAACCAGCTCAGTTGTACACATACCAGGGTCCCTAGGATGTTGTTAGCATTAACACAGTCGACTGTTGCTGTACACCAGTAAATAACACCCTCATGGTTGGATATGACCTAACTGTACCTGCCCTGGATATGTACATCCCACATTCATACAACATAAATGACATTACCATAGCTTTTGTTATCCTTTCTACATACGGGTGGCTATAGTCATTACACACATGCACATGGCAGATACCTCTGTTAACATAATTAGCATGCTAATATTCCATCTCTACTGGTCACCCATGACACCTATCATATCATACAACAACCCATGTGGTATGTATGTCGTTAGACATGTCCACCTAATGCAATGCCTACAAACATACCCAAATAACAGGATCATAGGACCTACACAAGGCCTGTATTGACAGACTCAGGGAAATCCCGCTCTGCTCTGCATGTTCCTGAGTAGTCACATGTGATGTTTTCATGACATGTACAGCCATGTGTGCCCACAGCACCTACATATACCCCATGTCAACAATTGCAAGCCATGCATGCTGTGTGCTGTCTGGACATTAGCCTTAGTAGCACATTAGCCAGTATGTGCTGGGGTGAGATGTTTACAAGCCACAGACCTCGCACATGCTTGACTGAGTGTACTGCCTAACTCTAACAGAGCACATTGCTGGCACTCTTCCAGTAAACATGAGGTGTGTGTGGCAAATATGATGTGCTCACTGTTGACCATTACAGTGCTCTGGCTTCACCATGGCACTGTCAAGTAACAGTTTGTAGGAGCATGACATGGAATAATGCCGTGTGTTTCTTGCTGATATGTGCTGTTGTCATATATGTACACTTGGCTACTCAGTGAAGGTGGTTGTGTCGTACCAGTACATGAATACAGCATCCATTATGGTGTAATGCTCGGCTGTGTTTCACACATGACATGCGGAAGGTGTGGAATGTATCCTCTTGACCTGCTAGTCTACTTACTGATGTAGACCGCATATGTGTACATGTATTAATGTTTGTTTGCATTCCATATGTGTGCAGTGTCTGATGTTTGAAGGTGACTGTTGACTTAGTACATCATGCTGTTGCAATACAGCCTCAACATTGCCAACTGTATATGGTGATATGCTCAAAGTACAATAAGCTGTACATGAGGTATGGACAGATGTTTGGACATGACTACCAAGTGGTGGGACTACTTTGCAGATGAATGATTAGTGAGGACAGCTCACTGGTGTGTTACAACCATTCCTACAATAACCTGCGTAACTGCTAAGGTCTGGTTTTGTTAATTGAAGTGGAAGACAGACAATGTAGAATGCAGTAAGGGTGACACTGAAGGCAAACCTCTTGACACCTGTAACAGTAATACCTCCCCTGTGCATTTATTGTGCATATATCAGCACAGCTGGCAAAGGAAAGAGTCAGTACGCTTTGTAGCGAATGTGATAGTGCTGTACTTAAGTAATACCTATCATGAGATAGGCAGGTGTTTGATTCACAGTACTGGCAAGTGTGGGTGTGTCCATATATGTCACGTATGGTTGGGAATACATCCCACATGTTTTTCACTCTCCTGAACACTGTTGTTGACATCAGTACAGAGTGAAGTGTAGAAAGAAAGGCATAGGCAGGTGGTTGAACCTCACACATGTCGAGTGTCTGTATGTGTATGACATAGGTGTATATCTTTGTGAATGCCACAGTGTGATTGTGTGTGTATGGCTGTCCGGTCCTTGGAGTGAGGCTGTATTTTAACTTAGTGAAATGTTAATGCCCCCTCCCCCCATCTACTCAATGCAATCTAGTATCCCTGTTGATATCATCAATCTTAGATGGGCATTCTAACCGCCTGTTAACATGTACACCCTGGGGTGCGACTTGTTACATAGCCTACTGATGAACCCCACTTCCCACATACACTCATTACACTGTAGTATCCATGTCGATGTCCTCGATCTTAAGCCATTTCGACTACCTGTACATGTGTAATCTCTGTGGCGCATCTTGTAATTGCGCAGTACTATAACGATGATTTGCACATAGGCAGGGGTTCTCATCCAAACACTGGCAACAGTGTGTGTGTGTGTCAGTCATAGTGTGTGTTACTGTGTCTGTGAACCCCTGGGTGTGTCTGTGTTTGCATCCTGTCATGGCAGCTGGTATTACTGCTTCCCAATGAGAAGCCACTATTTCCACTGGCCTTTACCCTTGTCATCCACTATACCACTGTTTTACCTCCTCCCTGCTCCAGGTAACTATACCTACCTGTGATGTCACCCACTATGGATATGACGGCTCTGAACACAGTAGCTTACTACACAGCTATCATGCTCTTAGATCATTAGAACAGTAAACATAATTGAAACATGGGAGATTATAACTGTGATGTGGAAGCTACAAAGTGCATGCAGGTATTGTCATACAGACCTGTGAGTAGTCACCATGTACATATGGGACACTAACCGCAAACACTGACATCCCCCGGCACATGCAACTACACCTGAAAGAGGAAGGCAGAACATCAAGGTCAACATGCTGTTAGTGTTGTTACACATGGTACATACTGTCAGATGTACAAAATGCATTCTAAAACTGTAATACATGGTATGTCTGCTGCCTGTCAACAGTACTCAACAATATTAATCTACAATTGTCTACCTAGTATGTTCACCCTGTGCATCAGACCATATGAGCATGTCCCTGCACCGATAGTGTGGATGACAGGGATGCGGCACAGGCATCATCATATGCACAGGGTGATAATGTTTGCCAGAGGCCTAGGCTGCGCCATTGGATGACATCAAGTGTGCGTGTTAGGGTCTGTGATATCATTGGGCGTGTGGATATTATGCGTGTGTGTGTGTTGAGGTGCCCTACATTTGTTTCTGGTGTGTGCGTGTGTGTGTATGCATGCATGCACACAGGTCTGGCATGTGGCTGGCCTACACAGGGGTATTTTTGACAGCTGCAGACTGTACAAGGCCGGTTTCACAGTTCACGGTGTCCGGCCATGGCCACGTGACCTGCGCCTGCCAGGGGGTTGCACGGACAGTACCAGTCAGAGGTCCAGATTGGGTACTGTCTGATGACACGTCCACTAGAATCGTGTACCTGTTGGGACCGTCCAGGACCACGTGTACGTGGCCTGCTGTGGACTGCACAGCACCAGCTGCACTGCTGCTGCTACCACCACTGTGGGAGCGGGCATGTGCAGTAGCATGTTCACGTAGACCTTCAACAGGTGATATAGCTGGCCTATGTCCACTTGCCCGACGCCTCACTCCCACCAGATGTTCCAGCACACATTCCATGCTCTAGGATTGACATGCCACGGTCAAGGACTCCCACCATGTCACCCAATCGTCTATCCAAAACATCTGCAAGATGATGGTGAGCATTTGCAATTGCTTGGATGTTGTCAGTTAATGAACGGACAGCAGACCTCTGAAGCCTCAGACCTTCTCTGTTGTGCCGTTCAGCACGTGCCTCCATTACAGCCTGAAACATGAGTCTAGTGACTCCAGCTGATTTACTTTGTCTCGCAGGAGCATGTTGGCCAGTGGTCCTCCTACGAGCAGCACTGGGCACATGCCTGTTTGGGACATCACCCAGTCAGTTGACTGGGATCATGGTGTGCAGGCACACCTTCCATAGTCTCCGCACTTCCCTGTTCCATGCTACCACCCGCCAACTGTCCTTCCTCTATGGCCAGTGGTGATGGGGTATGTGTAGACAGGGGAACTGTGTGCGAGGATGAGGGGGATACAGGTGAAATGGCAACCAATGGCACAGATTCAGCCCCTGGCAACCCTGCCTGTGCCTCAATCATACTTTCATCATCACTTCTAGAGTCTGTGGGGACACTAACATCAGGTGGACCCTGTAAGGGGAAGACAAGAACTGTACATTACAAGTTATACCACACAGACACATGCTATGGCACCCAACAGCATGCAACATGCAGGTGATATGGGAGATGGCATTCAGCTTAGACAATTATAGTGGTAGTTATCATACATCCCTGAGTTGCACACAACAGCATGCATGTGTTATAGCAGACGGCATGCACCTTACACAATTATAGTGGTGGTTAGCATACATACCTGTATTGCACCATTTGTGGTAGTAGCTTGTGCCCCATACCTGCAATACAATGCATGCACTATGCACCATTGCACCGCACTGCCATGGTGTGTGCAACATACACCACATGTTAACAGACCATTGCTGACCTTTGTACATCTGCCATTGATGCTTTGTGTTGGCCACTGCCCCTATGTGGGAGGATATGAGCAGAAGGGTATGTCGACTGAATACTATGTTTGCCTGAGCCCTAGCATGCATATCTCCCCCAAAGCAGTGCATGTCTGTTCAACATTATTCTGCCTACCCCTGAGCTGAGTCTACAGACATTGTGCATGTGGCTGTACACATGTTTGACGTGGCTGTCCCTACTTTGCAGTAGTGCCACAGACCAGCACAGGTTTACAGTACACCGGCCTGATGTGTGGCGTATGACCTTGCCAATCGTATGTAGTATGACATGTCTTCTGCTGACGTGTTGAATGACATGCATACACGTGTAACACAATGGTGTCCTTTCCAATCTACTGTACGGTAATGGTGTCCCAATGCAGGGATGTGTTATACTAACATGGGCCTTCAGCTGACGCAATGTTGTCTGTCTGCCCTACAAATATGCAGTGACATACTGCATGTTGAGCTGATGTGCATAGTCATTGCAGGGCATCATGTGGCTTCACTATTGCTATACAGTGTGAGTTACTGACACAGTTTATAGCCATGACTGTGTTCACATACACTACATATCTAATGTGGAATGTGACCCACGTTATTGAGGTGTATATGCACTAAACCCTAATGTGGAATGTGTGACACAGGTCACAGAAGGGTATACAGATGACACCCCTGCACATCTGCAACCATATTACTGATGCCTGGCAATTATGCCCACACATGGCTAACTTAGCAGTACTCTATGTCCCACATGCCATCTGTGTACCTCACACACATGAGGATCAGGCATGACAGCGATGTTTGACACCAGCAAGGTGAATGTACTGTATCTGTGGCCTGATGTGGTTGTATGTGTATGTTGTGCAACACACATATGTATTTGGATACTGTATAGGTGAATGCTTTCATTTCGTGACACACTCAAGATGTTCAAGACATGTTATGTGGTGGTTTCATGTTATGCCTACACAAGCTGTGCACAGGCCTGTATGATGTTTAGTATTTCACACCTGCAGTATCACCATTACACAAAGGCCATAGTTGTATTGTGTCGAGCCAATGTACAACATGGTGTAAACACATGTACATCACTTCTACTGTGTGTGTTGCTTCATGTCTCTGGCCATGCTCCATGGCTATGTGTACACATGTTCTGTACAATGGTTGTGATGGCCATCTATTTCATATGTCAATGTTATCCCATATGACATACACCCATAGATGTCATATGCTCTGCTGAGGACAGGGTTATGCAGACAAAGGGTGATATGTATGGGATGTGAGACATCATGTTTTGCAGGATAGTTGAGCAGTGTTGCAGTCAGCCCACTAGATGTCATGGACATGTCAGCACATGACATTGTGTGACATTCATAGCAAGGGTATAATCCACAAGGGTGTATCCTATGGGCCAGTCATAGTCCAGCTCCAACACATTTAGACACACATATGCTGTCTGTACAGTACTGTTTGTATTCCCAACATGTGTAATGCTGATATGTAGTACCTGTCCCTGCAGTGAAACACACCTCCACCATTGTATTCACAGTTGTCCACACATCTGGCAATGACAGTTTAGAAGGTTTAGTGTAGGTGTTTCATATAGTCTTCAATTGTTTTACATGGGTAACCACTGTGATGCATTGCAGGTCTGACCAGTGTCGATTAACAGGACCACCATACATTATGTGTACATGTGTTATGGCAGATAGCATGCATTTAATATGATCAGTGCATTATCAAGCCTGGTAAATAACAACCTCAACTGACACAGGCTGCTGTCGCTGCAAAACGCCAGAGGTACATAAACAGGAGTGTCTCAGCAGTAAGATCATTATCCACACCTGTGTGATAGCTACAGGGTGCAATGTCCATGTTAGCACATAAGCCAGTACAATATACTATACTATGGAGTAGCGGACTATAGTATGTGGTATGTGTGCATACATGCCTTGCATATGATGTTACATTACATATTGTACAGTAAAACGTAACTATGTGAAATATAGTTGTGTTATATGTGCAGTACTGACTTACCAGGCAACGCCAGGCTCGGTAATTGAGAGACACCCACCTCCACAATACCAGCTAAAGCTTGTGGATGGAGGTCTGCAGGTGTCCCCAGGTTGGCCAGTAGCTCCTCGGTACGTGTGAGTGGAGCCTGGGTGAGTGACCCCCCCCACCTGTTGCACCTTGTTCCCTGGCGATTGCATTAGCACGCTGTTTCGCCCGTCTTATGAGGTTGGTGCAGTCGACACACCTGCTGATAGGTGCGATTGTGACCTCCAACATCATTTACCCTCCTGCAGAGTTCCTCCCACAGGGCATCCCACTGCTGTTCATCCTGTGGCACATGGCTGAAGAGTGTTGAATGGTTGTCGAGAAGGTATGGGATGAGGACCTCATCCTCCAAGCGGGTGTACACTGGCAGCCTGCTACGCGGCATACCTGGAAGACATAATGATGGAGACAGATCACAGTAACTCACAGAGGAGTACAGCTGAACATACATGTGTATCACAGTTATTAAGATTACAAACAAGTCTGCAAATCTGCATGACACTAACACCACTGACATGTTTAAGTCACACACATTTGACACTGGTGATGTGATGTTATCACCATATATGTGTGTGTCATGTGATGACATTGCTCATACTCCATGTGGATGTTGTCTTGACGTGGGCATGTCTGTTTGCCTGTACTGGTGTCTTTACCTATCAGCACATGCCTGGATGTGTTCACATTAATGCAATCGACCTTAATGCTGTGTACATGTCAAATATATAGTCATACATAGCCTTTAGGGACGTGACCTGTGACCCTGCAGACTTGCTCACAGAGTGTTTTACATGTATATGTTTTGCCATATACGTCTACATAGCACTGTACAGCTGTGTAGCATCCTGCCGTGTATTGTCTGTGTTGCACATGTGAAACACATGGGACAATAGCTAGCCTGATGGTATTTGCAGGGTTGGATATCATCTATAACGTGTGTGGTCATAATGAACTAGTAGGCTAAATGCCCTGGGCCATTTATGAGCCTAGGCAGACAGATTACCTAGCTGTAGGCAACAGACAGGTACATTTCAGTGCCCAGTTCAAGCAGTGCCACAGAACTGATCCACAGGGTTACTGATATATTTGACATGTGGTCATCACACCAATTCACAGAGAGGGGCGATGTGCAGCTTCGCTGGACAGGGATGCATAGTATGGCAAGAGTATGAAAAGTGCATGGGACAGAGACCTGTCAAGCATGTTGTGATCATTGTACTAGAATGGTGGACTCAGTGTCACTGCTCGACAGAGGCACAGCAAAATAACGGGTATAGTTCCCCATACTTAAGGGGTGGCGTAAGCCACAAAACGATGGGCTAGGCTTGCAAATGCCCTCGGGCAGATAGCCTAGTATGAACCTATGTATGTGTTTATTTGGGATCAGGATGTGTTAAGTGTAGCATGTCCAACATATTTGGATTGGACATGGCTTTATTCAGGGTAGGCTGCATGCTACATAGTGGAGCTAGGGATTGGGAAGGGCAGTGTAGGCCATCTACACATGGGCAATAACCCTTAAAGGAAATATGTGATCTATTATGGGTCACATGAGTGTTGAGTATGGCTGAACAATTATCTCTATATTTATGGATGGCACCCTGTCATGATTAGGAGTGCCACATACGACTACCTGACTGGTGTGGTGAAATAACTATCAAAGGAAAGACTACTGTCCAGATGCATCCCATGCACACACAGTTGCCATTACGTTGACCGCTGCCTAGGTGTTAGTTCATGGGTACAGGGTTTTTAACATAGGGGAATGACAATGCAATACTTAGCTGTCAGATTGTGGCCATACATCACATACCACACATCTGACACACAAAGGCCCTTCTGTATGTTGAACGCAGCACACATTGAGTCAACTGTTGCTCCTAGTTCTTAGTCATTTGCAAACATCAATAGGCAGATGCCTTCTGTGTTAGTCTCTGTGGTATAGATAACAAAGAGGGGGGAGTACCAGGAATGAACCCTATATTACTGTGGCTGGCATTGGCTTGATGTGCATGTATTAGTCAGACACCTTCTGTAGTGTTGGTTCTGCCAGCAGTCCAGTTGCCAAGCATTCCTGTGACATAGGAATATACACCTAGTTTACTGAGTGTAGCTGGAACACAGTATGGGTGATGGTGTCCTAAGACCTGGCAAGGTCATGATATGCTGTGTGAATCAACCTTACTGTCATCTACATCTGTACTGAGTACATCAAATACGTTGATCATGGTTCATGGCCTTACGGGCCAGACTCAGCAGGGTAGTAGTGCACTATTTCTCATTATCAATGGTGTCTCCCCCTTTGTGAGGTGTGATAACTGTTGCTGTGCACCATTCAGTGTGTACACAACCTGACATGGAGCTATGATTGAACATGATGTGTATGTGGAGAGCTGATTGTTATTAGATTTGTGTAGGATGCACCCTGGGATGTTGACAGGTCCCATGATAGCTGTATGTATGTCTTTAGAGAGTACAGCTTGTACCTGCATAGTTGTTATTAGAGGGGTTGTGTAGTGTACATGGATATATAACTATGTGTACCTGTGGGGGGATGGGAGTGGGTTTAGGTTCTCCAAGACCCTATCTGGATGAACAGGTGCTATTTTTGTAGGTGCAGTACTTCCCATGCCATAGTTCTGTGCAGCACGGCAGGTCTTGTCATTGCCATTATGATTAATGACACAGCTATATAATGCTCTGTGGTTGGCCTCATAATATGTGGCTGATTAGTTTCACAGTAGCTTTGTGTGGTTTTCTATGGTGTATCTGCATCTTACTGAGGCTGACCAGGGATCACCTACACTCATGTGTGTTCACTCTTGCAACAGTTACTACCTTCTGTGGTACAGTTTAAAGCATGGTACCACCAGTTTGACTTCTTGTTTGTGTTTGGTTGTATCTTGGTTCTGTTTCAGTGGCACAATCACTGCACTTATGTGACTGCTTAAGGTTCATTTGTGTAGGATTCAGCATTTGCACATGCATTGTCCATCTGCATGGGTGCCATGACAGTCACCACTTTGCTCTTAGGAAGCATAGCAATGGCTTTGTAGACTGACTATGTGTAGCATACTGTTAGCCCTGTTTGTGTGACTATTGTGATCCAGGTCATTGGGGTTAATGTAATCCAACATGCATTGAGCGCAGGTGCTGGTACATGAGGAGTCTTCCCAGTTCATTGGGGTTAATGTAATCCAACATGCATTGAGCGCAGGTGCTGGTACATGAGGAGTCTTCCCAGTTCATAATGGAATAGTTGAGAGTAGCCATTATTATGGTTTTCTGTCTCAAACCTAATCTTCCCCATTACAGCACATTATGACAGTCGGGAAATCTGCGGCATGGTGGGTGATCTGTCGCACGGTGCAATTTGAATTCCACTTTGGCACAAAGGTAGTTGCTCAGCATAATGCATCTGAAGTTATGCAAGTGCAACTAGCGTGGGGGTGTACATATCCTTCAGGAATATGGACACATCTGTGGCCCGTGTGTTCCAATAAAGGATAATGGGCAAGAGGTGAGGTATGTGTTATAACATGGTCATGCAGGTGTGCTCTCCGAAGAGTTGAAACATGTCTCAGCCACTGCATAGATATTTTCTCCATGTTAGGGATTGACATATGTGAGTCCATATAGTGTTTCTGACATGTATCATTGTGTAGCGAGACCCGCAGTTTATTGCTTGGCTATCCCTGTAACCGCAGTGGACCTTCACTTGAACTGTGCATGATGAAAGCACTATAGGGGAAGCATGAGTCCTAGGCACTATCCAGATTCTCAGGTGTGACAGGTGCAGGCCCTGTCTGGCAAAGTATCATGGTCTGTCAACCATGTTATCCCAGGCAGACAGATACTGGATACCCTGTGACTTGCACCAATACATTAGACAATTATGGAATACAATCCTTTTGTTGCTGTACTGCAGTATCATTCTGGCCAATGGCAGAATGCTACCCAGGCCTTGGGACATACCTGCATGGGCTACAAGACCTGACAGTTCCTACATATGTTTCCATGCAGTCCACGCTACTGCATCACAGGTCCTGCACAACAACATGGAATATGCCAGAGCCATGTGTATAGTTCAAAAGGTGGTCTGGGTGTATGGGTATGTGGCTAATCATGGCAGACAGGCAGCTGACAGTATGTATGCCCTTGTATAGGTTGGTGTGTAACATACTGCTAAGAGTTTGCATTCACAAATGAGTACTGTTGGGCATGTTTCCGCCACGTGTTCTGAGGTGTGGCACAGTTATGCAAACTATGTCATACAGTTTATGTATTTCATTGTCTGTCTCTTCCAGCTTGGGAGGTCACTTGTTTGGCCAGATACTTAGAAGCGTCTGTGAATGTGTGTGATTTCTGGTAGTGTGTGTGGGTGTTCTTACTGTGTTCTGGTAAGGGTATGTGTTGGCTGTGATGATGAGATGCATGTGTTAACCTACACCTCATGACTGTCCAGTCCAGTCATAGCTGTAGACTGGACTGCCTTCCAGCTTACCCCTGTAGCTGCATCCCAGACAATGTGTGGGGTGTGTTGTTAGGTGGATTTGGCAGTGTACATGGTATAGAGATTACATTTCCCCAGGATGGCCACATACACAAAGCTGACATTAGTAAACACCAGTAGCTGACTAGTGGACATGCCTGTATGAGCATTCAGTACTACAAGTACCAAGTACTGTATTTAGTTTACTTATTGCTTATGAAGATGTTTTAGACAGTGATGCTCACATGTAAATATTTGTATTATGGATGTGACAACACTGGCTATTACGGAAACATTGTAGCTACCTTTAGCAGCAATCCTCCTCTGAGGAGCACATCACATCCTGATAGTTGATGACAGATGATGCAAGTTTCTACAGGTCTATTTCCTTCTCTGGATATATACTCACATATCCACCAGGACCATGAGCTCTGTTGGGCACAGACACCCACTCCCTAGAGTCATGTATCAATAGACTCTGATGCCACTATCAACATGATCAGGATATAATCAGATAGTGTAAGCCATCACCTATGAAGCGGCTATTGCACATGGGCAGCAGTCTCCTACATCTTACACTCCTACTGCAGATGTTACACTGGAGTTAAAGATGATATGCAACCTGTTTAATTATCAGTACTGTGCACTACCTTACATACAGTATGTGCAAGCGGCTGTTAGGTTGGCAATGAGAGGTTAGGCTACACAAACCTGGTAGTTCAATCAGTGTGTCTCTACTCTCAATATCCACTCTGTGTAGGTGTCCACATAGCCATTTGGCCCAGCCCTGTAACATGGGTCACTACACATTTGCATAATATGTACACATGCACAGCTGTTATTGCTTACAAGTGATATTAGAGAGGTCCAGCCCTGTAACAAGGGTCACTACACATTTGCATAACGTACACATGCACAGCTGTTATTGCTTGCAAACGATACTAGAGAGGTAGATATTACATGTGTTATATGCATGGATTGTTACCTAGCTCTTCCAATTATCTTTGCTATCATGCTGCTAAACTGCCAGATGAATACAAGTGATATGTATCCTGTTATTGAGTATTGTAATTGCCAATAGACATGGCATTTATGTTATGTTATGCAAACAGTAGTTATGTAGAATGGAATACAGATCTGCCTAAAATACTGTACATTACACAGTTAGTAGCACAATATCCCACAATGCAAACCATATTTGCACAGTAAGCCCACCTTTGACATGTTCATCTTACTTATACACCCATACATATGTTGACTATTACAATATATCGACATATACTATCCCCTGTTATAGCGCATACTTGTTGGACCAACCCTGACACTGACAGTGGCTGGAAGCGAATTAGTGAGTTCCTAGCCCATATCATCCCTTGTGGTGTATGAGGAGTTTGCCTTGTGACCTACAGCAGTACACACATAGAATACTACAAGCATTACTACTGCTCAACAATACATCGCTACAAGATAGCTATTTCCACTATATGCATTGATTGCACTGTAATTCTTACAGAACAGGTACTATATACACAGGCATACTACATGTTATACATACTTTCTTAGTAATTGGAGGTGTTATTGACTAGTATAATACTCGTTTTCGGTTTGTCTTTCAGTGTTTTGTACTGTCCTACAGGTAGATACAGATGGTTTGAATGTGTGACAAGGCAACCTTTTATAGTTACAGATCAGTAACGTGCTATCCCGATAACCAATTGGTGTTCCTAAGTAGCTAATTACATGCACATCAGCTGTGCTGTTACTGCCTTAGCCAATACCGTGGCAACAGTGGAGTATAATTGAGTACTCCACTTGGGCGTTGTCCCTTTACCTTACTTGTGAGGAATACAGCCTGGAAGTGTTGTTTGAAATCTGTTGCAACAGCTGTATGGAGACGAACAGTAATATATTGTGTGTAATGCCTAGAGGATTTGGTCTAAATGTGAGTACTGCTGTTATATTTCTGAACATTGCTACTTGTGCAGGGTTTGTCTGTACCTAATACTTCTGCATATGTTTCAGTCTGGCCAGGATGTTTGACCAGCTCAAGGCTGCATAGCTATGCATATAATGTTAGGGGGAGTTTACAGTGTGCTTACCAGACATATATAGTTTGGTGTTAATGTGTATCATACTGTGCTGATAATCAGTAGTCAGTAACACTGCCTGGTGTGCGAACCTTTCAACCGTCTGAAACGGGATTAGTTCATACAAACCCTGTAACATCAGCAGCTGTTCAATTGTATGACAGCAACTATTTCACATAGGGCCATGTTAGTGTGTCTGTGTCCAGGTATGTTAAGGTTTCAGCAGATGTTGTGCAGTAGTTGAATAATTGGTTATGGTATGACAGTATGTATTGATGTAATTATTTTGGTTGTGGGGTAGATGTTGGTGGGTGTACATAGCACATGCAGGTGTGTAGGAACCCCTTTTATACAACTTCTATATGTGTGTGGGTGTTCTTTCCCTATGTGAACACCTATCCCTTAGTGGACTAATACTTTGGTAATTGCAGACTGATTCATTAAGGCACTGTTAAATGCTTCCTGTATAGCATGCAGGTACTGTTAGTCCTTGAATCCTTTTGGCAATACATCGGAATGTAATCAAGTTTTGCTAAATGAAAGCTGTCTGTGTATTTCTGTCATGGATATTTGCAGTCATTGCAGTTGTGTTGGTGACTGTGTCCATAGAACATATTTGTAGTAGTGTATTGGCATATACTCTTCATATGTTATGTTCATATTGTTTGGGGAGGGCGGAATGTGTGATTGCTATGGTCCATGTTATACTCAGATATGAACACTTCGGATGCTGTCAACACACATGTATGTGGTCTACCTGGCCTCCTGCCGTATGTGTCCAGCATATTATGTTGGGAAGACTGACAGGAGGCTTAGGGACCGCATTAGAGATCACTTGTATCAGATTAGAATAGGTTCGCATGTGAATGCATTATCCAAACATGTGTTATTTGAAGGACCTGACCATGTATTTAATTTTCAGGTGTTAGCTATTGCTAATACTACTGTGAGAGGGGGAGATGTCAAGACAAGGACTGAGAGTATAGAATCAGAGTGGATTATTAGGCTTAGAGCCAATATTCCCCCTGGGCTCAATGAGAATGTCCCTATTAAGCCTTTTTTGAGAGCAAGGAGGTTGAAGGTTCATAAAACCAATGTACCTTGATTTTAATTTTATATGAGTATTGTTTTATTTTTTGTTATTTGTGAGATATAATGTCTATAAGATGTTTTTTAAAAAAATTTTGTAGTCTTTTAGAGGTTTTTAGTGAAGTTGTATATCTATGGTGTATATCTCTTTAAGAGCTGAGAGCTTTTGGCGCCTTTTTTTGTTTAAATACTGCATAGTTTCTCTCTGCTCTGTTTGTTAAGGTCTGAGGAAGCCTGGTCTCCCAGGTGAAAGCGCTTACCTTTTTGAATTAAAACTCATTTGGATTTTCACATCTAGCCTTCGTTTCTTCTACATTTCTGTGGACATTGCAACAGTTTGGAACTTTTGAAAGTTTGGTACTTTTTTTCTACTTTGTTTGAATTGAGACTCAGCCCTGTTTCACTAGCAGTTACTTATCTGGTTTACACATGTATGTATGTATATATATATATATATGTGTGTGTGTGTGTGTGTATATGTACATAGATATAATATATATTATTGCATACGTTTATCTGTACCTCCATAGATGTGTAGATGTTTTTAACCTATTTATATATCTACATATATATGTAGATCTGTATATATCGACATGTCTCTATGTATCTCTCTCTCTCTCTCTCTGTATATATATATATATATATGTATATCATCTATATATCTATGAGCATACACCTTTCATTGGGTACATGGTGGGTTGTCCTATTTCAACACATTCCTCCCTTTTATGTTTTAACCTGTCTGCATACACAACTGGGATTGGTACATCTCAGATAGCTTAGTGGTAGGTTACTCTGAGGATGGAGTACATGGTTGTGGGTTCTAATCCTGGAAGGTGTTATTATTTTACCTCTCAGAATAGCCACTGGTAGGGAAAGTGTGAATAACGCACATTTAAGCGGTTGTAAGCAGGTTTGCCCGTGGTCTGCGCAACGTTAAGCAAAGGTTAAACCTGTGAAGCGCTTCTCCGTTTACCGTGTTTAAGCGCCACTTACTGTTGCGCAAACCCATGGAAACCTGCTTACAACTGCTTAAAAGTGCTTTAATCCACCTGCATCCAACAGCCATTATTCTGGCCCTCAAAATAACTTAACAGCCCTTGCAGGTCTTGAACCCGGGACCATGAACACCACAGTCACTGATTTTACCACTAAGGCATCTGGGATATGTACAAATGTTATGGTGTTTAGAATATAGATTTTACTAAAGGCATTCCTCACTACTGAAAACAAATGTGACAGTCAGTTGGTGTACATATATCTGATACATGTTAATGTTCATATGTTTGTGAAATTAGGTGTTGCAATGTGACATGACAGGGTGTATTATGAATGAGAAAGGTTCTTGTTTTGTGTCCTTTTTATATTGTCCCCATACTCCATGTATACCCCTCCAGTTCACTTATTGAACATCCGACCCATGCTCTCCTTGATGCATGATTTCATTAACCATCATTCCTCTCCCACACCAATCTTCACATACACAAAAACCATCCCTTCTATGGTGAATTAGGTTAATATTAATAGTTATAATACCAGAGCTGCATGTGTTTTGTGTACACTTCAATTTCTTTGGATTGCTTCTGTGTCACGAAGTGTGTTCATAGAGGTTTATATATATGGCTATTGATGTAACTGTATAATATATATATATATAT
Source organism: Protopterus annectens (assembly GCF_019279795.1). Lineage (NCBI taxonomy): Eukaryota > Metazoa > Chordata > Ceratodontiformes > Protopteridae > Protopterus > Protopterus annectens. Next base: position 801,910,806 of record NC_056750.1, on the reverse strand, counting down.
ATGTATATATATATCTTTATATTTATATCTTTGTGCAGACATCACTGATATGTATATATATATATATATATATATATATATATATATATATATATATATATATTGTATTAATTTGTAACAGTAATACATATATAGAGTTGTATGTGTTGGTTCACAAACTGCAGTACATTACAATGTACTGTACATATGTACACAAAGTGACTGTCCCATTTGTGGTCATTACAGTGGAATACATATGGTATAAGGTGTAGTCTAAAGGCCGTGAAACATTTATACACCTCAGATGACTTAGTGGTACGTCCCATGACTGTAGTGTGCATGGTCCAGGGTTCAACACATGCGATGCTTTAAAAATGATTTTTACTCCAGAATAAGGCTCATTTAAGCAGTTGTAAGCATGTTTAAAAGAGTTTGTGTGACATTAAAGCAGTGGTTAAACACAGTTAAACTTTGTAACGTATAACCTGTGTGTGCAAACACAGCCACATCCGCTAACTACTCAGGATATATACATTTCAATGAAGTAACATCTCACTATGTGCTTACATAACATTACATTCTCTGTTGACTTTACTCTCCAACACACGTGGGTTTATATGGGTGTTTCGAATGTTTATTATACAGACGATTACTACCTATATATGCAAGCTGTGGTTAAGATATACTTTTTAACATGACAAATATCCCTGACTTTATTGGGATTGGGACCTCGAATGCACAGATACTATGCAGATGTCGTAACCATTACACTATTGACATTAACGTTGCTTCTGCCTATTTCCTAGTTGGATGATTTCTATGTGTAAGCTAGGCTAAGGAAATGGCGGAGGCCCCCAAACCTACTGAGCTTCACTTACTCTTGAAATAACAACATATAACAAATGTAATGTGAGACAATACATTACATTCCTAACTACGTGTCCCTCACTGACACACTTCAAGGGAAACCTTGTTGTATGAATGGGTAGCAGAATATACACCCCCTGGGATCATGTGTCCCAGAACCATACAACCAGGGGGTGGGGGAGCCCATCCAGTTTGATAGTTGCGAGACCTGTTGGGGAAATTGAATGGTGTTGAATTGTCACATTAACATACCCTCTTTAGATCACTAAGTGCCCCTATCACCCTCCACCACTCCAGTCTTCAACAGCTTCTGGCAACTCTGCCTGGAATTGCTTCATTGGCTGTGCTTGACAGAGGCTCAGTTACTTCATCAATGGTGTGGAGAAAGACAACACACTGTAGCTATGCTTCTAATTGCCATTGGGCAGATAGGAAGTAGGCTATCTGTGAACCTCTAAGGTGCAGGCCATCACAGCCATAATCTGTGAATAGACAGACTTTCAGATCACAATATACAGTGAGAAATCACCATGTAGTCAGGAAACAGTTAAGTACAGCAAGAACATACTGAACACTCCAAAAGCCTATCTTGGAAGCTAGAAGACTTGTATAAGTTTAAGGCTTTATATTGCTAACCAGTAGGTTACCTACAGGAGAGATGAGAAACAAGCACAGATGGGAAACATGCATGCAACAATACCATACCGGCTTATGTGTCAGCCTTAGGCTTTGGAATACTGGCCAAAGCTATTGGCTCCCCCATGGTGCCTTTTTTAGGAGAATTTCAAAGGTGAATACCAGCTCCGTAAACAGCACAATAGCAGAATCAATGAGGGTTATGCTACTCAACACCAGGGGTTGTGATTACAACATGCATGCACTCACAGCACTCCTCAAGATGGACAATGTCAACATCTGTGCAGTAACTGAGACCTGTCTTAAGGCTCCTGAGAGCACACCAGCACTACCAGACTACAACCCATACCACACTTTTCAGCCACAGAACATGGACTGACACAGACATGGAGGGGGGTGTATCCATATTCATCAGGGATACCTACACCTCCAGGTTAGTGGGGCAGCATGATACCTCTGAGAACATCCATGTGCAGCTGACATCAGCCACAACTGCAGTGTAAACTGTGGCCTGGTACAGATCACCCTCCATGACCCAGGACCACCACTCCACCTACCTGGAGACAGCGGTGAACATGACAGTCCTAATGCACACCCTGGCATTGGTCGTGTGTCAACTACCCTACCATTAACTGGGAAACTTACTCAAGTGCTCACTTCCAGGCCCAGCGCTTCCTGGAATTTATCACCTCATATGCCCTGTATCAAGTCGTAACCTCCATAACGAGGGGTGGAAACATACTAGAAGTGGTCATCACCAACATGGGCAACAGATGCACCACAGCAGAGGTTAACCAGTCACTGGTTAGATCTGACCATGAACTATTCACTGTTTCCACACCCAAACATCTCCCCCACCCACGGAAACCACAGCGCATACCTTTCTTACAGCTAAATTTACACTACTAGTGATGGGTGGGGGGTTTCTCAGCCCCCACGCTAAAGGGAAACACTGCTCAAGATACAGATTTACAAATGCAATCTATAAGCACCTACACGGATGTGTGGATTGTGCCATCACTGGTAAACCAAGACTCACTCCTCCTAGAGAAGGACACCAGTCTGGTGGACCCCTGCAATAAACAGGCTATGCCACAGACGTAGGACAGTGTTCCAGACAAACAGCAAATCCCACGAAGGGCAGACATCCGTGACCAGTATTAGTATGATACATAGGTCCCTCATGACATCAACCAAGGATAACATCAGCAGGAAAATATGCAAGGATTCGAAAGATAACCACAAAGCCTTCTTTGGCTATGTCAAGGATCTAAGTGGTGACACACAGATTTGCACTGTGCCGGTGAAATATAGCACAAAATATGCTGACCCTACTGATATCTCCAACATCCTTGCAGATACATTCAGTGCATACTTCACCCCCTAAAGAGCCCACAACACTACCAGAAAGGTACAGTATCCCACACATCAGAGACACACAGGTGGAAATGACCCTCTCTAACAGCAGAACACAGCATCAATGAAGGTAGATGTTGTCCCAGACTGCATCTTGCAAATTGTACAAGACAACCTGACCCCTCCACCTAATTAAGCTTTTCAACCAGCCTCTCCACAGGCTACATGCCCATACAATGGCATCTGGCAATGGTTATTCCACTCCATCAAGGTGGAATCACAACTGACCATGGTAACTACCACCCCATAAGCCTGACTAGCATGGTCTGCAATGGTATGGATCGCATCCTCATGGTACTCATTAACAAAGACATTGATAACCTCCAAACATGTGACCCAACCCAAGTCAGCTTGGTTGAGTGCAGTTCATGCCTACTGAACCTGTTTAACGTCTTACATACCGTCACCAAGACGTTAGATGACGGGAGAGGTGGTTCACACATACTACCTGGACCTCGCCAAGGCTTTTGACACCATGCCCCACTCTGGTATTATTGATAAACACACCAGCCTGTGCATACACCCGTACATCACAGGTTGGGTTGCCAACGGGCTTACACACAGAACCCACATGATATGACTAGCGGTCTCCAGGTCCAACTCTTGACCAGTCATGACTGGTGTCCCACAGGACTCAGTCCTAGGAGCCCTACTGTTTGGCATTTACTTCTCAGAGGAAAGGGCAAACACAGGTGGACTACGGCAGACCATGTTTGGCAATGACTGCAAACTGGGAGCCATGATTGATAGTCCAGCTGACACAAACATCCCTCAAGGGGCCGCACAGAGACTGTCACAGGGTGTCAACATCATGGCCTCCAGCCAAGTGCCACTAACTCCATGGTCATGCCATTGTGGAATATTAAGCACCCACATATTAACACATAAGTGTCAGCCACTTTAATACGGACGAGGTAATGGGGTATCTGGGGACTAAAGTATATAGTGATCTCCCCTTTGACAATCATGTCTCCAAAGTAGTTAGGGCATCCTTCTATGTAGGCCATCTGATTACTAAAGGGTTCCCATCTAGACATACTGAGGTTATAGTGCCCCTTTACTCATCAGTCATCAGTCCCATCATAGGGTATAATAACCCATTTGGGAAGAAGAAACTTCCAACAGCTGGAAGGTCCATGAATGTACCTCGCCAAGGGGATTACTGGCTTCAAACATATGTCCTATGCAGCCAGACTGAATAAACTGCTTTACTCAGTGGCATCTCGTTTACCCATAGATGATCTCTGCTGGCCAACACAGCCTTGTCGAACTCAGGCTTAATGGATATGCTCCACCTATGGGAATCCATGTCACAGTGAGCCACACACTGTAGTGAGCTGAACCTTGCCACAACAATAACTGGAAGATGCTGGAGGAACGGATTCCTGTCACAGACACTCCCCATACTTTGGAACAACATCCCTAACTACATTATACAGAGCCCCTCACTATCACTCTGCAAGAGAAACCTTGAAGAGTGGATGGGGAACAGTAGATGCACCCGAGGGATCCCGCCAATGGCTCTGCTCCACAGAGGGACAGTTAATGAATCAATGGGGTGGCAAAAGCTGATACATTTTGGCTAGTCCTATGAATGGCCTCTGGCAGTTAGCCAAGTACCTACCTGTGAACCTATTCATACAGTATCAGCACATGCTGATAGCTTAATTTACTGTTCAGGTGTTGACTTACCTTGTGCCAATAGCAGCTGTGTGTGCAATAGTTGAGGGCTGCCTATGTTACGTGACAATTTACAGGTAGTCTTGTGTGTGTGTCATCTATTTTTACTGTGTGTGCAGGTGGAGAAAGGTGTCAGTCCCTAGCTGCCTACACTGTCAGTGTGTGTGCTATACGTTCCCTCCTTGCCAAGGCATGGGCATACTGGGCACGCCTCCGTCTGCCTACTGGGGCTGGCTCAGGGTGTTCGTGGTCTGAGTACCTCTGTACCTGTGGGGCCCTTGGCAATGGTGGTGGGCTGTGAGGGCCTTCACCATTCTGTCCCTGCTACAGCTGTTTCCGCAGGATCATATTGTGTAGCATGGCACATACTATGAAGATGTGGGCACATGTGCCTGGAGAGTACTGCAAGGCTCCACCAGATATGTCCAAGCAACGGAATCTTGATTTCAGCATCCCAAACACACGCTCTATGATGATTCTGTTTTTTGTGTGTGCCTCATTATGGCATTCATGCATGGGTGTGTGCATTTCTGATGGGAGTCATCATCCACGGTTCCAGTGCATAGCCAGCATCCCCCACCAGGTGGCCATTTGGGATGTCCTCCCCGGCAGATAACTGATACAGCTGTGAGGCATGCCAGATGTGGGGATCGTGATAGCTTCCAGGGCTGCCAGCACACGCATCCATGATAATGCCCTGGGCATTGCACATGACCTGGCAGTTGATGGAGAGGTATCCCTTGCAGTTTATGTAGCGCCTACCCTGCTCACCAGGTGGTGACTTGATGTGCATGTGCGTGCAGTCTATTGCACCCAGTATCTCCGGGTATTCTGCTACATAGTGGAAGAGACACATATTGCTGGCCAACTCCTCCTGCATTCGGGGGAAGTATATGTGCTCATTGGTATGTGGTAACATGGCGTCCAGAAACTGGTGTAGTACCCTGGATGCTGATGCCTGTGAAATCCCCATGATATCCCCAGTTGGTCTTTGAAAGGTACCTGTAGCTAGTATTCTCAGGCTTACACATACCTTTGTATCCACTGGGATGGGTTCCCTCAGTTTGTTCTGGCTCTGAGGCGTGGCCGGCACAGCTCCACAAGTTGCTGTAGGATGTCCCTGTCCACCCTGTAACACTCTACTATCTCCAGATCATGTAGCCCCTGGTAGGTTACTGGGTCTGAACACTCTCCTCCTCCTCTGGTGCCTGAGGTGGTCGTGTGTATCATCCTCCACACCACCTTCAGTCTCCAACACATGCTGGTGGATCAAAGCTATGGCAGCCCCTAACATGTACATACTAAAAGTTCCCCGTCTGTCTACACCACTGGTGCAGAGTGTATGGGAATACACAAATGTGTGTGAGGTGCTTTCACACTTTATACTATTGTGCTATGGATGCTGCTGATGTCATTGGGTGTGTATGAGCTATTACAGCTGCAGAGTGTCTTAATTATGGGTTTTACAATGAGTACTGCAAGTGTGGGGCCTTTACTGTGGAGTTACGCTTGCCTGCCTTGAATAATCTGCTATTATCAGGCATGCATCCAACTGCCATCTTTCTTGTTTTGTACTTTCCCTACCCAGTCATGGCAAAATGTGTCTTGTAGCTGATATACTGCAAATCTGCTTTGTTCTGCTTTGACACTTTACCGTTTTCTTTGCAGTATAGCCCCTCCCCTTTCCTGTTCTGCAAGTAGCTGGTTGCAGCCTTGTTAGCTGTTGTCAGTGGCCCACTGTAGGCTCCTAGGTGTTAATTAGTCATTTGTACTCCAATTTCCCTGCTTCAGCACTTCCTTATTTCTTTCCTATATCCTTCCTGTTTCAGCTGCATTGCCCGCTGCGCAAACCCATTTACCGGGTTTACACGCGTTTTCATCTCCGTTCACATGCATACTCAGTTACCTTGTGTACTCTCAGCTAAGCAAAGCTATGGCCAGTTCAACACACCCCTATCCTGCAGCTTTGCCTAGCTAGGGGCAAACCGGTTTAGCAATGCTCCAATGTGCTTACAGCAATGGTGAAACACCCCTCTCTTGATGTCATCTTTATCTCAAAGGCATACCTCGGTGTTATAACGCTACGCTGTGAGGTGCATCCTTACACCAGTGGGGAATCTATGATTCACTATTAATCCTCTCATTTGCATGGCATTGCCTACTAATTCCTAGCTACCGCTCATAACACTGTCACAGCCTCTTAGCAACCCTTGCGCCATAGTATGGTGTAGCATGCCTTCCAATGACTATTATGGGGAAATCATGATATGTGTTACATTGCAGCTTTATTCTATATTTTTATATTTTCCTTGTGATCCCCTTTGCACGTTGCTGCCCTGCGCTTCCACGTCGTGATAGTGCGACTATATATATTAAATGTTAACTTTATATTTTGTACATTTTTTATGCCAATAGCTATATATTTAGCCATTGGCATATATTAACAATATAATACATGTGTTTGGTCGGCTGTCATGGCTCCGATTTTATGTTTGCAAAAATGTAAACCGTTTTCTATGGTTTACATTTCTGCATGCTTACACTACGCCTGCACCACTTCCTGGTTTGCTACATACCTTTATTTGCATGTTACAGTGCTGCACATGGGGTAATTAGCATACAGGGCCCGGGAGTTGTGCGGGCATAACGTATGCAGGTAGTGCACTTGGGAACAGCTCGTACCTGGATCTGTCGTCGGCCATATTTGGTGTTAGAATGCCGACGCTATGCCTGCACCTGACGCAAGTTGTATGAATCCCGGGGTAGGTCTTTATATATTTTTTTTATATGTAGATATATTTTTCTATATATTTTAGGAGAGAATTTGTTCTCCTTTTTAATGTGTTGACTAATAAGGCTTTTGCCCATTTAAGAGATAATGAATCCTTAACTGGCTTTATTTTATTATTGCATCTATATATTGCATTCTTTTTAGTTACCTTGTATTAAAGTCTGAGGAAGCGTCCATCGAGATGTGAAAGCGCTTACTCATTAAATATTTACCTGTTAAAAATACCTGTTTTTGCCGTGTCTCTCTCTCTCTCTTTTTAATTTATTGGGTATTTGTTCTTATTAAGAGGAGCTTTATACACCAGCCCTTTGTATATACCTTTTCCTTATCCTGGCAAATAGGTTCAGTGCTAACTTAACCCCCCTCTCACCCCCTAAAGGGCCCATCTCTATACTGGAAGAATGCAACGTTCCTATAATCACAGCTGCACAGGTTAAAACCACATTCTCCAAAGCCAAGAACACAGCATCCGTGGAACCTGACAACATCCCAAGCTGTGTTCTACATGAACTACAGAATGAACTGGCACCCCACCTAAGTACCATGTTCAATCATAGCCTTACCTCAGGCTTTGTGCCCACTGAATGGTGCACAGCAATGTTTATTCCACTAAACAAAGGGGGAGCCACCACAGACCCCGGGAACTACCGCCCCATTAGCCTGACGAGCCTGGTCTGCAAGGCCATGGGACGTATCATCATGGAACTTATAAACAAAGACATTGGTAATCTCCAAACTCTGGACCCCACCCAGTCTGGGTTTGTAAAAGGCAGATCGTGTCTCCTAAACCTGACAGACTTCTTTGAAGCAGTCACCAAAGCTGTAGACGAGGGTAAGGTGGTTCATACAGCCTATCTAGATCTCACCAAGGCTTTCGTCACCATCCCTCACTCTGGAATTATAGATAAACTCTCTAAACTAGGCATAAATTCATATGTTACAAGATGGGTTGCCAACTGGCTCACTGACAGAACCCACACTGTGAAAGTAGCAGACTCCAAATCCGACTTCAGACCAGTGACAAGTGGAGTACCACAGGGTTCAGTCCTGGGTCCTCTCCTGTTTGCGATCTACTTCCCTGAAGTACAGGCTAACACAGAAGGTCTTTGGCTAACGAAGTTCGCAGGTGACTGCAAACTAGGAGCCATAATCGAAACTCCTAATGATGTGGACATCCTACAAAACAGCCTCACTGAGACAAATGCCTGGTGTCAAAGCCATGGCCTCAAGCTCAATGCCAAAAAGTGCATTGTCATCCCCTTTGGTAAGAACTCTGTACCCATGAACTACCACATAGGCTGTAGTCTACTTAACACCAAAAGTATGATAAGAGACCTTGGGACACAGATGGACAGTAGTCTCTTATTTAATAAACACATTGCCACAGAAGTCAGGAAATCCTTCTACGTGGCACACCTCATGACAAAAGATTTCTCATCCAGGAAAAAAGAGGTCATTGTTCCCCTCTATTAGTCACTCATTAGACCCATTATAGAGTACAACGCTCCTTTTGGTATGTACCTCACAAAACATCTACAACAACTGGAAAGGCCGCAGAAATACCTCACAAAGAGGATTACCAGCCTCAAACAGATGCCCTACGGAGACCGTCTCAAAAAACTCCAGCTTTACTCCGTCTCATATTGTCTACTCAGAGGGATCTCTGCCTAACATACAAAGCTATGTCAAACCCAGAGCTGTTGGACATGCTCCCCTTAAAGAAATCCCAATCCCTCCGTGCTACACCCTCTAGGGACTTAAACCTTGTCACCACAATAAGCAGAACCTGCTGGAGGGATAGATTTCTGTCCCAGAGACTTCCACACTCTGGAACAAACTACCTATCTATATCAAACAAAGCTCCTCATTAGCACTATTTAAGAACAATCTTGATGATTGGATGGGAAATAGGAAATTCACCCCGGGGATCACTTCTGCAGCTCTGCTCGACAGGGGCACAGGAAAATAATTTTCTTGGGTGGCGAAAGCCAGAGTACCTTTTTGGCTAGGCTTATATAGACCCTAGAGCCAATAGCCTAGTACCTACCTATGAACCTTTTCCTCAAATTCAGAGCATAATTATAGTGATCCATTCACTGCAAGTCATTATCATTTTATTTATTTATCCTTTATCGACCAGATTAGTGCCACTACGCTAGCAGCCTATTTTCAGGGGAGGCCCAAATTGGTATTTATACTATTAATTATTTGAAAAATAAGGCATAAAATACATCACAGAATATGTAGACCCTGGTAGTTTCGACAACTTGGGTTATAGAAGTGGATTTTGACACAGGCTTAGCGAGGACCCACCTGTTCTACAACTGGCCTTGCTTAGAAGTGTGCACAGAAGATTGCTATAGCTTGTGTGTGGGAGTGGTGGGGGCTGGGAACAGTGACATTATTATTTCTTTAATTCTAGTTACAATCAGATCTGAAATATGTGCATGGAAGGTCACTATAACTTGTTTGGGACTGGGAAAATGTGGTCACTATTCCTCAAGTTTTCTACACAATAAAATCTCAGGGTTATACACAGATGGTCGCTATAGCTGGTGTAGGGCTGTGACAGTGTGGTCATTTTTAACTTTTCAAACAATAAAATCTCAGAGGAATACATACAAGATCAGTATAGCTTGGAATACATAACTGTTATCAAATTTTCATTTTTCTCACAATCACATATCAGAAGTGAATACAGGTAGGTAATTTGGGATGGATGGGGTAAGGAAGCATGTTGTGAATATAGGTCTGAGATCAGCCATTTAAATTATGTTACTATATTCTGGTTATCAGGGGGATACACAGGTTGTAGCTATCTTTTGGGGGTAGGATGAATAGGCAAACCATATCCTATGTGACAGCAGCAACTTGAAATTAATGACTGAGGCCATTTATTTATTCACCTTCATCCCAATCTAATCTAATAACAGAGGGATGCACAGAAGGTGGCTATCTTTTCTATTCTTTTGAGGGGGAGGCAGACAATAGCTATGATTGGTGTAGCTTTGCAAACATTTATAGTCTCAGTTTATTGGGAACTACCTTTTTGTCAAATTTGATCATTATTCCTTGGGCATAACTTATTTTCTTCCTTGAAAGGAAGAATAGGACTGAACTTCTTTACTTAGTCATAATTTTTGTCCAAGCCATAATTGTAACAAAAGGCTGGAGAAAAATGTTTTAAAATATACCGCACAGCATCTAGAACTCCATGCCTTATGAGGCTAAAACAGTTTCCAGAATATTAAATTAATTATATTATTTCCATCACAGTTATTGCACTGTAGTCTTAGCTGTTTAGGGGGTAGTCTCAGAAGGCAGGAAGAAAATGAAGATTAAGAATGAACATCTTTCTTTAGCCTTCATTTTTGTTTAGGTCATCTTTGGTTCAAAATATTTGAAAAAGGGCTCTAAAGTGCAACTCAGAGCATCTAGAACCAAATGGCTTTTGGGCAGCTGAGACCTCTGGTTTAATTTGATTATTTTTTTTCTTTCTTTATTACAATGCAATATTGGCTAGTTAGGATATATTGAAAAAAATCCAGGAAAATCTGAAGAGTACAACAAAGTATGAAAAAGCAAGAAAAAAGTAATATGAATGGTGTGGGAATGCCAGAATGAAGAGAAGTAGGAGGTATGTGTGTGTGTGGGGGGGGGGGGGCATTGGAGAGCTGTGGGTACATGGGGTCCTTTATTTAGAGTTTCACTTCACCAGAGGCCAAAGTCAAAATATTCAGTAATGCTAGGGACTACCCCATTTATGTGCATCACACAGCTTATCAACAAGGTTTGATGTTCTTCATTCCACATTGCTGCAGTCCTAACTATTGGGTAGTCCGCTGTCCAGTCGGCCCGAATACCAAAGTATATGGCTGACGTCGGTCAGGGCGCATTAGACTGACGTCAGTACGTCAGGGTACTAATGCGCATGACCGACGTCATATCCTCAGTCTTTTTTGCCGCATGGTCCGATGCAGAAGCAATTTTGCGAGTGCAGGTTGGCGTTCTGAAAGTTTCTGAAGTCAGAGTTTCAGACCGAATCAAAGTTGGCTAAGTACCCGCTGGAATATTTTGGTTTTTCTTGCCTCAGTATTTAACCGGATGTCAGAAAAAGTGAATAACTGTATTTCTTGTGGGAAACAGATACCTCATAGGGATTACCATACTTTGTGTATACCTTGTTTAGGGCCTGAGCACGACGTTGTTGGATGCCGCTCTTGTGCTAGATTTAACAAACGCACTATTAAGAGAAGGTTAGACTGTGCCAGGTTAGTGTTTGGGAAGCGTTGTAATTATAAAATGCCGTCGGATGCTCCGACGCCCGCTTCGGGCAAAAAGCGCAAGGATAAAGCAGCAAAGCCTAGAGTGGAAGAACCGACAGTCCCAGACGTCGGTTCTTTAGAAGGCTCAGTGGAGCCGGAGGTTCTGCCAGAAGTTTCTTTGGAGTCTCAGGGAGAGACTTTACTGTTACAGGATGTATCCTCTCAGGAAGTAGGCCAGGCTGAGGGGGCTTCTCAGGTGGCTGTTCTTCCCTCTCTTCCTAAGGTGGTTAGAGCCTCCCCTTCTGTTTCCAAGGCTTCTTTGAGAGGCAGGCCAAGTTCAGCTTCAGTGGGGGGTTTCTCCTAGTGCTTCAGGGTCTTTGCCTAAGAAACATATGCTTAAAATGGCAGAGGATTTGATTACTATGATAAGAGGTTCTATACCCCCTCCTGATAAGAGGCCTAGGGTGGAACCAGAGTTTGAGAGTTTTGAGCAATGTTCGGAGGCTTCTGAGTCTTCGGCTGAAGACTTGCAGGAGTATCCTCCTTATTCTGATTCTGATGTGGATGATTCTACTCCTTCAGCTTCTCCTCCTGAGGACTTTTCATTTTCAGAGACTCTGCATTCCATGAGGGAGCATTTTAAATGGGAAGGTCAAGATTTCTCTGATTCCAGGAAGAGGCTTAGGGAATTCTTGTTTTTACCCCAGCATAGGCCTTTAGCTATACCTCCTGTTCTGAATGTGGTGGAAGATGTTTTTGCAGAGGCTTCCCTGAATCCTGATTCTTTGCCTCCTGCCCCAGTTAAACCTGATAGGTACTATAGGGTGCCTGAAGCTCATAAGTATCTTTTTAAGAGTCCTAGGGCAGACCCGGAAACTGTCTCTCAGGGGCCTAAAGGTGTGAAGGCCTCAGTTGTTAAAAATCCTGTTCCTCCTGATAAAGAGGCAAGGGCTTTGGATAGATGGGGAAAGAAAGTGTATACTTCTTCCACTTTAGCCATGAGGGCGTTGAATTGTCAGTTTCACATGTTAAAATATCAGAATTATCTCCTTTCACAGTTGAAATCTAAGGTGGATGCTCTGGCGGAAGGTATTGAGTGTAAAGAGTTGCAGGATTTAGTTCATGTGTCTGAACAGGTGGGTAAACATTCCTTGCAGTGTGGTTTTGATGCGGTGCAGGCCTCCTCGAGGGTGGCTGCCACTGGTTCTGTTCTTCGTAGGCACGCCTGGTTGAGAGATCAGAATTTAGCTGAGCATGTTAAAACAAGGATTTTGGATGCTCCTTTACAGTCTGATGTGTTGTTTGGTTCCCCTGTGGAAGCAGTTTTAAAGAAAATGGAGGACAAGGCTAAGTCTATGCAAACTGTTAAGGATTTTTTGCAGGTGCAGCCTCCGAAGTTTAGTAGAAATTGGCCTACTAAGGGATGGACTTATCCTGCTTATGATTCCCAGTCTAGGGGTAGGTCTAGACGTGGTAGGGGCAGAGCTCAAGGTTCTTTTAGGCCTAGGGCAGGGAGTTCCCCTGCTCAGACTTCTGGTGAAGGCAGGGGTCAGTCCTTTCGTAAGCAGACCCAATGACCTGCATTTTCAGCTGCCAGTTCATTCTCGCCTGGCAGCACCTTTGGGAGGAAGGCTGTCTCTTTTCAAAGAAAATTGGGATTTCATTACCCAAGACAGATGGGTTCTGGATATCATTCACCACGGTTACAGGTTTTATTTCCATACCTTGCCTCCTTTCAAAGGCATGCCAGACATTCCTCCTCTACAAAGAACAGAGGCCCACAAGCAAATTTCTCTGTTGCTCCAAATAGGGGCCATTCAGCCAGTTCCTGTGCCAGAAAGGGGCCTAGGATTTTATTCTCGCCTGTTCCTAGTACCGAAGAAGGGGAACACGTGGAGACCAATTTTGGATTTATCTATCCTCAACACTTATCTGGACATCCCAAGTTCAAAATGTTGACGTTACAACAGCTTTTACCTCTGCTGGGCAAAGATCACTGGATGGTAACTTTAGATCTCATGGAAGCTTACCTTCATGTGCCTATAAGACTAAGTTGCGGAAAGTATCTGCGTTTTCGAGCTGGAAATTCTCATTATCAGTTCTCTGCATTGCCCTTTGGCTTATCTACTGCGCCCAGAGTAATTACAAAGGTTCTGGCTCCAGTGATAGCTTACTTCAGGCTAAAAGGAATTCAAATCTATCCTTACTTGGACGACTGCCTGATTCTGGCTCAAGAAAAGGAAGACCTTCAACAGCGTTTGGAATATGTCATAGCAGTGCTAAGATGCCTAGGGTATTCTGTGAACGAAATAAAGTCCAGTCTAGTACCCTCTCAAGACATGTGCTTTCTGGGTGTGAGACTGAATACAGCAGCCCAGATGGCCTTTTTAACCCCGGACAAACAAAAGAATCTTTCCAGTTACTTCCATCAACTATCTCTTCAGTCCGGGCTGACTGCAAGGACAGTCCTTCAAGCCTTAGGGTTCATGGCATCTTGTATTCTGGTGCTTCCCAATGCCAAACTGCATATGAGGAAGCTGCAATGGTATCTCAAAAATGTATGGACACAGCACTGCCAGGATTTGGACACTGTCATTCAAATAATACCTTGCATTCAAAAGGAATTTTGTGGTGGGCTCAGGAATGTCACCTAAACAAGGGACTCTCTGTGACCCAGCCAGAGGCGAGTCAGATTCTAACGACAGATGCCTCAGACATTGCTTGGGAGCTCATTTAAATGGAAAGTGGATACAAGACAAGTGGCCTGCCAGACTACAGCATCTACATATCAACATGAAAGAGATGTTAGCAGTCCAGTTTGCATTAATGGCTTTCAAGGAATTACTTCTTCCAGGGCAGGTGTTGATTCTAACAGACAACACAACTGTCATGTGGTACATCAACAAACAAGGGGAACACATTCTTACCCATTGTGCAGGCAAGCAATGATTTTATGGGAGACTGCGCTCAGCTTGCAACTAACTCTTCAGGCAAGGTTTCTGCCGAGCACAGAACTCCTTAGCAGATGTGTTAAGCAGACAAATCATGGATCCCCACGAGTGGAAACTGGATCTTCATGTATTTCAAAAATTGACAGTGTCATGGGGAACTCCAGACATAGATCTGTTCGCTTCTCCACTAAACCACCAGCTGCCAAAGTTTTGCACAAAGAGGTTTCATCACACAGCTTGGAAAGTGGATGCTCTTTCTTTCAGTTGGAAAAATCTTCATGTGTATGCTTTTCCACCTCTGCCTCTTCTTCCAAAGGTGCTTCTAAAGGTCAGACAAGACAAGCCAAGGATGATTTTAATAGCTCCAGATTGGCCTCGGCAGCACTGGTACCCATTACTGAGGAGTCTGGTAAGGAAGCCTCCAGATTCCACACCTGTTGTCTCAGAGGGACGGTCACCTACTCAATGTCAAGCTTCACTCTCTTCATCTAACAGCCTGGCATATTCTGTTTTGAAAGACAGCAGGTCTCAGCTTCCTCAACAAGTTTTAAAGGTGATTATGGAAGCCAGAAGACCTAGTACAAGGAAAGTGTACGCAGAAAAATGGAAGAGATTTTTATTTTGGAGTGCAGCACACAATTTGGAGATTTCTGAGCCTAATTTGAGTGTGGCTCTTCAATATCTTACTGAGTTATTGGACAGAGGTTTGTCTTTCTCTTCCATTAAGATTCATGCTGCAGCAATTTCAGCTCACTATGATTGTGACACACCATTGTTTTCGCATCCTTTGTTCAAGCAATTTCTTAGAGGGGCAAAGAATATAAGACCCCCACGTAGAGCTCCTACTCCTGCTTGGGATCTCAATTTTGTGTTGGAGAAACTTACTCTACAACCTTTGAGCCTCATGGCTACTGCTGAATTGAAATACTTGTCATGGAAGACTGCTTTTTTGTTGGCCATTACTTCTGCAAGAAGGGTTTCTGAGTTGCAGGCCCTTATGGCGGTAGAGCCTTTTTTGATTTTTCATAAGGATAGGGTATCTTTACGTACTAATCCTTCCTTTATGCCTAAGGTGGTTTCTAGTGTGGCTTTAAACCAAACTATTCATTTGCCTACTTTTTATGCAGATCCCCAAAATAAAGGGGAAAAGATTTTGCACACTTTAGATGTACACAGGCAATAGCGTTATTATTTGAGCAGGACTAAGGATTTTAGGCAGTCTCAGCAGTTGTTTGTTTCTTTTGCTTTGAGTTCGCAGGGCAAGCCTGTGTCAAAACAAACTATTTCTAGGTGGATTGGGTCTTGCATTGCATTTTGTTATTCCCATCATGGCAAGGAGATTCCAGCTGGGATTAGGCCTCATTCCACTAGGGCTACTGCCACTTCAACAGCATTTCTACGGGGGGTGGCAACTAAGGATATTTTGGAGGCAGCTACTTGGAGTTCAGTGCATACTTTCTCTAAGCATTATCACCTTCCTCTCTACTCTAAGTCTAGGGCTGGTTTTGCCACTGCTATTTTGCAAGGCATGTTGTCAGTCCCTGCTTCCTTATGATTTGCCAGCCTCCCTTACCTCTGCTTTGGGATTCTACCCAATAGTTAGGACTGCAGCAATGTGGAATGAAGAACATAGTACAGTTTTGTACCTACCATAAATGTAGATGTTCGAGGATCCACATTGCTGCAGTCCAATTTACCCTCCCTCCTTCCCCTCTGTGTTTAGGGGTGGTTGTGTAGGTGAGGTTATATTCTGCTAATTTTGTATATATTGTATATATTTTTGGTGCAGGTATGTTTGGAGTTTTTGGTTTTGGCCTTATCTTTTCAGGGTCTTCTGACATCTGGGGCAAGAAAAGACTGAGGATATGACGTCGGTCATGCGCATTAGTACCCTGACGTACTGACGTCAGTCTAATGCGCCCTGACCGACGTCAGCCATATACTTTGGTATTCGGGCCGACTGGACAGCGGACTACCCAATAGTTAGGACTGCAGCAATGTGGATCCTCGAACATCTACATTTATTGTAGGTACAAAACTGTACTTTACTCTCTATAAAACATTTTATAACACTGTAACCTCTAGATTAAAAAAAAAAACGTAATATGTTAGTTATTGTCATATTTCTGATAGACAATAATCCTTTTGATTGCATATTTATTTATTACTACTATCATGTACGACATTGCCTAATAAATAGTGTTAAACATGCTGTGACATCCACTCTCTGGACCAGTAATCAAGGACCTGAATCCTCACCACTGACACTGGAGTGAGACGTACACTTGGAACAAAAATAGATACACACAGTATTTTCAGATGCAGCCCTCTCCATCAAGCACAATTTCCCTTAAGAGCACACAGGGAACACACTCAGTCCAGGGTCTGGATTTCTCCCTCCAGGTACCCAGTGAGACTCCCCACTGGCACAGCTATAGAGTTGAGTCCTCAGCTGAGTGTCCATGCCAAGTCTTCCAGCACTCTGTCTTTGAAACTAGTGCTTTGTGTTCCCGCTCCAAGCAGCTGACACACACACTCTTTGAGATTTGATTTTCACATACACACACACACACACATACACACACCTAAGAAAGGCTAGCACAGATTTACTAGCTATGCCCCATTCTGCCCAGACTATAAGGTAGTTATAGCCACCAGACACTCCAAAGCCAGCTACCCTAAGGCTCTTACAAGGCTACCTAATTATACTGAGTGAAATTAATATTAATACAAATGGTAGTGTTTTGACCAATGCAATAAGGCTTTCAGGAGTGGCCACACAGACACTAAATAGATATGAGTACTCTCAAAGATTAAAATATTCTCTAAAGCGCCAACCACAATGAAATGTTTAAATATATTTAATAATAAATAAAAGAACATGAAAATACTAAATGTCTATTTGCAATAAACACTACAGTTTCAATCATACAAAATATTAAAATAACACAGATACAGAAAACAGTACTTAACTAATCTCACTATATTTTCCTTACTGATCTAAAGAATTACAAGATGAAGTGGGTGAGAGATTCTTTTATGTCAGGTTCCAAGAAACAGCCTGCCCTTAGACTTCAGTCTCACCTGGTATTAAAAAACATAATTTTGGTGATGGATTACAGACTGACATCACATACATCTGGTCATCTGACTTCTGGTTCCCATGCTACCCCCTTGGCTAGAAGCTGTCAGGATTTAGCACATAGGTGTCAATAATACACACACATATAGCTTTGCCAAGATCTGTTGCAGCTTCTGGAAGGCATAAACAATTTCAAACTTCTACCCTTCCACAGTAGCAGTTAGTTCACTGCTAAAGACAATACAGAAGGCTTCCTAGTACTTGTTTTCACAGACATTTCGTCTCTGGCTACATTCGGAACTGTAAGATACAATCTTTATGACCTAAACCAGGTAATTTAATTTCACAATATTTTTCTAAACGATAGTTGGAGTTGAGCTTAACCTTTACTCTTCCAGTATTCTCTGTTAAAACATATACATTTAATCAGTTACAATACAGACAGGACCCACTATTGGTACTTTTTTGGCACAAACAACTTTACAAATACATTTTTCAACACATGAATCAGTTTGATATACAAATGACATATAATTATTTACAAAATTCCAACTAGCTGTGGTGGCATATGTATGGTATGCATCCACTAACCTACTTCTCCTGGCATAGCTAGCAATACCTCACATCATCACACATGCCCTTGCACTCACCTCTCAAACTGGTTAATGTAAGTATAACTACTGGCTTTGTCCCTGAAGAGTGGCTCAATTCTATGATGCCCTACCATAATGGTGGCCTTATAAATGACCTGGGTAATTAAAGTCCTATCAGCATTACATGCCTCATCTGTAAAATCTTGGGGTATATTGTACCTAACCTCATAAAATGTTAGAGCAAGACTCTTGTTAGACTTTCCCCCAACAGTTTGACTTTGTGAGGGGTATATTCCATTTGTTTAACTTGGGAAACTTCTTTAAAAGGGTTATAGAGGCTATAAATGGTGGTTATGCAGTACGTGTGGTGTATCTTGACCTGGTGAATGTCTTCAACATCATTCCTCATGCTGACATAATACTGAAGCTAAATGCTTTAAAAATCAACCCATGTATCATAAGATGGATAGCAAACTGGCTGAAAGAGCCCACACAGTGTAAGCTGTAGATGCCTCATCAGTAAGTATGAAAGTGACCTGTGGCGTCCCTCAGGGCTTAGTGCTGGGACTTCCCTTTTTTTAGTGTTTACTTCTTAGATTTCAAAATGGAGAGCCAAGACCTCTGGCTAACAAAGTTTGCAGATGACTTCAGATTGGAGGTTATTGTTATATCACCCTATGACACCCAAACTCTCTTGATTGAACACTCCCTACTAAACCCTTGGTGTAATAAAATCGGCTCAAATGTTAAAAAGTATAGTATAATCACTTTTTTAGACAACTTCTCCCCTCATAGGTTGGTACTAGGCTATCAGCCCTAGGGCCTATACAAGCCTAGCCATAACAATTCCCTGGCTATTTCTTCCCACACTATTTACTTCCCTGGACCCCTGTCTAGCAGGGCGACTGACGTGATCCCCGGGGTGAATTTCCTTTCTCCCATCCAATCGTCAAGGTTCCTTTTGAAGAGGACCAAAGAGGCACTCTGCTTGACATGTATGGGCAATCTATTCCAGAGTCTGGGGAGTCTCTGGGTCAGGAACCTATCCCTCCAGCATGTTTTGTTTATTGTGATGACAAGATTTAGATCCCTGGAGCGTGTGGCTCTGAGGGATTGAGATTTCTTTAAGTGTAGCATGTCCAACAGCTCTGGGTTTGACATGGTCTTGTATGTTAAGTAAAGATCGCCTCTGAGTAGACGATATGCGACAGAGTATAGCTGGAGTTCTTTAAGGCGGTCAGCGTGGGGGCATCTGCTTTAGGCCTGTGATTCTTTTAGTGAGGTATTTCTGTGGCCTTTCCAGTTGTTGCAGATGTCTTGAGAGGCATTGTATTCTATAATGGGTCTAATGAGGGATGAGTACAGTGGGACAATGACCTCCTTTTTTCTGGATGAAAAGCCCTTAGTGATGAGGTGTGCCACATAGAAGGATTTCCTGACTGTTGTGGCGATGTTCTTATCGAAGGTGAGACCACTGTCCACCTGTGTCCCTAAGTCTCTTATCAAACTTTCGGTGTTTAGTGTACTGCCACCTATATGGTAATTCACGGATACATGTTTTTTCCCAAAGGGGATAACTATACATTTCTTGGCATTGAGCTTGAGCCCATGGCTCTGGCACCAAGCATCTGTTTCTGTAAGGCCCTTTTGTAGAGTATCCACATCATTTGGGGATTCAATAATGGCTCACAGTTTGCAGTCATTGTACTGTATAGACATGTCAATAAAAAATGAACATTTTGTCAGGGAAGTAGGTACTTCGGCTGATTGCCCCCTCTGTTTTGACCATCATGTGGCAAGGATTGTCAAGAAATTGATCAGGGCAATTACTGAATGAAATGCACCCTTTGGGGTGTATCTCCTTAATCATATCAAAAAATTAGCAAGGCCTCAAAGGTTCCTAATGAGAAAGATGACAGGCCTAAAGTCCCCAAGGTACCAAGACAGGATGGAAGTTCTTCCCTTTATTCAGTATCTTACAGACATTTGAGGGGAGATCTCAGTCTTAACTGGACCATTAGAGACTCAGTTGTCCTAGACCTCTTGTTTCTCTGCATGTCCAATATCCTTCCAGTGCCAGAACCAGGGACCCAAATCTTCACCAACTGAAATACAACACCTTGGAGAGACATTCTTATAAGGCAGCACCTCCAAACCTTTAGAATAAACTTCTCTTACATACATGTTAAGCAGTATGATTCACTATCCCATTTTAAATATAAAGTAGATGACTGAATGCTTATCCATAGATTTACTCTGGGTTTGACTGAGATGACCCTCCTGGACAAAGGAGATGTTGCCTGAGGGAGGGTTCTGGTAAGGGGGAATGGTCATAAGATTTGTTTGCCTTAGAATATCTATGAATTTAAACTGTTTTTATGGCTTACTACCATAGCTTGTCAGAAATCCTCTGCCTACCCCCTAAATGACCCCTAATAGCATAAAGTGGGTCTAAGAGAATGAATGCATAATTAAATACAGTAATATCATTACTGTCTTGGAAGTCAGTCTAGATCCAGTGAAAAATATCTCTGGAATAAATCTGTCTAAAACTATTTTTATTCAGCAAAGCCAAAGCCCTTCTGTTACCCAGTAGGTGAAAGGCAATAAACACAAAGGTATCCGCCAACTTATGGAAATCAAACTTTACTTGTAAGACAGACCTCTCAAATGTACAGAGTACGTATGTAAATGTAATGCCTTATTGTACTTATAGGTTCACAGGTAGGTACTAGGCTATCTGCCCAAAGGCATTTATAAGCCTAGCCGGAATGTGTTGGCTTTCGATGCCCCCTTAGATTAGTTCCCTGTGCCTCTGTCCAGCAGAGCCATTGAAGTGATCCCTGAGGTAAACTTTCTGTTTCCCATCCACTCGTCACGGTTTTTCTTGAAGAGGGTTAGCGAGGAGCTCTGCCTAATGTAGATTGGAATCTTGTTCCAGAGCCTGGGAAGTCTCTGGGACAGGAATCTATCCCTCCAGCACATCCTATTTATTGTTGTGGTGAGGTTTAGATCCCTGGAGCGTGTGGCTTGAGGGGATATGGTTTTCTTTAGGTGGAGCATGTCCATCAATTCTGGGTTGGACATGGCCTTATATGTCAGGCAGAGATCACCTCTGAGTAGGCGGTATGCAACCGAGTACAGCTGGAGTTTCTTCAGTCCAGCTGCATAGGGCATCTGCTTGAGGCCAGTGATCCTCTTGGTGAGGTACTTCTGTGGTCTTTCCAGTTGTTGCAGGTGTCTTGTAAGGTACATCCCAAATGTGGCATTGTACTCTATGATGGGTCTGATGAGTGATGAGTAGAGAGGCACAATGACCTCTTTTGATCTGGATGCAAACCCTTTTGTGATCAGGTGGGCCACATAGAAGGATTTTCTAATCACTTTGGCAATGTGATTATCAAAGGAGAGGTTACTATCTACTTGGATCCCCAGATCCCTTATTACGTTTTCCGTATTTAGGGGGCTACCACCCATGTGATAGTTTGTGGGTACTTTGTTTTTTTCAAAGGGGATGACTATGCACTTTTTGGCATTTAGCTTGAGGCCATGGTTTTGACACCAGGTATCTGTTTCAGTGAGACAGACCCTTTTGGAGGATGTCTGTGTCAGCTGGAGAGTCAATTATAGCCCCTAGTTAGCAGTCATCTGCGAACTTGGGCAGCCAAAGTCTTTCTGTGCTTGCCTGTACCTTTGAGAAGTATATGCCGAACAGGAGGGGTCCTAGGACTGAGCCCTGGGGAACGCCACTTGTAACTGGTTTAGAGTCAGACCTAGCTCCCGCAACTCTTACCATGTGGGTTCTGTCAGTGAGCCAGTTGGCAACCCATCTCTTGACGTAGGGGTTTATGTTCAGGCTGGTGAGCTTGTCTATCATACCTGAGTGGGGAATGGTATTGAAGTCCTTTGCGAGTTCTAGGTAGGCTGTGTGGACCACTTTTCCCTCATCTATAGCCTTGGTAACTGTCTCAAAGAAGTCCACTAGGTTTAGGAGGCATGATCTGCCCTTAACAAAGCCGAACTGGGTAGGGTCCAGTGTTTAGAGGTTCCCAATGTCTCTGTTAATGAGATCCATGATGATGCGCTCCATAGCTTTGCAGACCAAGCTAGTCAAACTTATAGGGCGATAGTTCCCATGGTCTGTTGTGGCGCCACCTTTGTGGAGCAGAATAACTGTTGCTGTGCGCCACTCTGTGGGCACATAGCCTGTGGAGAGGCTGAGCTTAAACAGTGTGTTTAGGTGAGGGGTTAGTTCATCTTTGAGCTTGTGTAGGATGCAGCCTGGGACACTGTCCATTCCCATCGATGCTGTGTTTTTGGCTTTAGAGATGGCTGTTTTAACCTGAGTGTCTGTGATTTCAGGGGCACTACACTCTTCTGCTATAGTTATGGGCCCTTTTGTGGGGTGAGAAGGGGTGAAGTTTGCACTGAACCTGTCTTCCAGGATGTTGGCTATATCGGTCGGTTCAGTGTATTTTGTGCCATTCTGCACTAACTCCGAGCAGATCTGAGAATTGCCAGTTAGATTCTTGACATAGCTAAAGAATGCCTTGTGGTTATCTTTGGAGTCCATGGCAATTTTTCTTTTGAAGCTAGCCTTGGATGATTTTATGAGGGAACATAGTTTCTTGCTGATACTGATCAGGGATGTCTTCCCTTCTTGGGATTTTACTCTTTTCTGTACTAGTTTCCTCTTTCTATTGTATAGCTTGTTTATGGCAGGGGTCCACCAGACTGGTTTCCTTTTCTTGGAGGAGTGAGTCTTGGTTTTGTTTGGGATAGCACGATCCATGCATTCTTGTAGGTGCCCGTAGAATGCATTAGTAAAGGATTTTGCAGCTTGGACAGTGTTATTCTTTAGCATGGGGGCTTTGAAACTTCCCACCTCGGTCTTAAGTAACGTGAAGTTTGCTTTTGAAGTTTTTCATGGTGGTTTCTTTGACTGGGGGTGGTGGTGGAATGTGGATATCCAGAGTGATTAGTTTATGGTCAGATCTAACTAACGAGGGGTTGACGTCCAGTGTGGAACACCAGTCGCCCATGTTGGTGATGACCAGGTCCAATATGTTGTCACCTCTGGTGGGGGTGTTGACCAGTTGATCCAGGGCGTTTGTGTTTATAAATTCTAGGAAATGTTGGGCAAGGGAGTTTGTACTTGAGTAGTTCTCCCAGTTAATGTTTGGGTAATTGAAATCACCCAATATCAGGGTGTTTGGTAGGACCTTTATGTTTCCAGGAATGTCGAGTAGGGGTCCTGGGACATGGTGGGTGATCTGTAGCAAGCTATAATTTGAATAGCAGTTTTGCCCGTTGTTAGTTGCATGTGGATGATCTCTGAAGCATCGTGCTGTGCCACTAACCTGGAGGTGTGGGTATCCTTGATGAATATGGATACTCCCCCGCCTTTTGGATTTCAGTTCAGGTTTTGTGGCTGAAATGTATGGTGTGAGTTGTAGCCTGGTAGTGCTGGGGTGCTCTCTGGAGCCTTAAACCAGGTTTCTGTTACTGCACATAGTTCGATTTTCTCCATACTGAGGAGTGCCTCGAGTGCGTGCATTTTAAGGTTTAGACTTCTGGCATTGAGTAACATTACCCTCAGTTTTTTATTGCTTGTGCTATTTACGGCGGTAGGTTTGTCTTTTGAGCCTTGCCTAAAAAAGGCACTATGGGGGTGGCAAGAGCCTTGGCCAGTATTCGAACGCCTCAGGGTGACAGGTGCAATCCGTCTCTAGCGAAGCAGCGTGGCTTGTCGAGCATGTCATCCCAGGCTGACAGACACTGGATCCCCTTTGAATGACACCACAAGCTTAGCCAATTGTTGAAATTGATACTTTTTTCTCTATACCGTGGTATCATTCTTGTTGAGGGCAGGATGCTACTCAGGGTCAGGGTCATACCGGCCTGGGCTACATGATCAGAGAGCTCCTCCATGTCTCTTTTCATGTAGTCCAGGGAGGTACGGCTCAGGTCATTCACACCAACATGGACAATGGCATAGTCATATTTGTGCTTGTTCTGAAGTGACCTGAGTGCTTGTGTTATGTGACAGATCCTGGCACCCGGCAGGCAGCTAACAGTAACCTTCTCCTTATTCAACCTAGTGAGTGGGACGTCAGTGTGCCTGACTATAGAGTCACCTATTACTAGTATGTTGGGTATGTTATTTTGCCTTAAGGGCTGTGATTGTGTGGCACACTGGTTTTGTGAAGTATGTGTTTCATGGTTTGTGTTGGGGGGGGGTGGAGGTTGCTTGGATGTCTGCTTTGGGGATCTCTGTTGTTTTTGCAGATTTTTATTTAGAGCCTCCGAGTATGTTTTCATGTATTTATGTGTGTTTTTTGCCGGTGCTGGTTTCATAGGTCTATGTGAGACTGGTGGTGTGATGCAAGTAATTCCCTTCTCCTCTTGACTGCCTGGTCCAGTCTTAGATTGAGAAAGCTTAGCCTCCAGTTTGGCTGTATGACTGCATCTCTCGCATGTATTATTGTTTGGTGGAAGGAGGAGAGGGTTGTTTGTGTACATGAGGCAATTGTAACATTGCCTCAAAATGCCCAGATTCACCAGTTGGACTGGAGAGTACACCTGAAACTGCCCGTTGGACATGCCTGGATAGGTACAGCGAACTGTTTTGCTGACTGGCTGGTAAGGTCGAATAGAGAGCCTTGTCCTTCTCTACAGTATGGGGGGGGGTCTATGAGTTTTGAACAAGTGCCGGGATGTGAAGTGAATGGTTTAAGTGCTTAAGTTGAAAGTTTGTCTAGTTCCAAGTGAAAAATTGAAAAGTAGACTTTGTGGAACCGGGAATAGTTATACCCTAGCTAACCAGCGCTGCCCGGTGCGCTAAAACGTGCAAATGCAGGTTCTATAGCAGGGAAATGAAAGAGATAGAAATTAGCCCAAAATGGCCAATATACTACTAATTTCTGGGCTGAAACCACCCCTCCAGGGACAGATAGGCTGCTCAAAGCTCCCTCTCTCACAGTGAACACAGAAATTTCCTTCTATCCAAGTAAGGTATGGGCAAACACAGAAACTTGTAACACAGCCCTGAATTCAGCACTAACCTGAAAACTGGACTATACTAGCTTAGAAAGGTGGGGAAAAAAGTATATATATTTTTTGTTTGTTTGTTTTTTTCAGAAAATAAAGCAGATACAATAAAAAAAAACACTTTAAATGCACAGAAATGGCTATCACACTTGAGTTATGTTAATTGTCTTTGCTTCATTGATCCCTGGTTGTGGCTGAAAAGGGTCAATAGACAGGCTCTCTATTATTATGTAATAGCAATTAATAAATAAACTGTCCAGAATTTTGCAGAACATTCCGTATTTTATGACATATTTTCCCTGTCCTTTTTAAACTGTTTGATTTTCTGGTAAATTACTCAGGCTCATGCCTCTCAGCTCTCTAGAATTTTGCAGAATACCAAAATTATTGCCTCACATTTTTGTTCTGTTTTTTATACATTGTGTAGTTTTCTGGCAAAACACTTAGGATGGTGCTCAATGAGACATTTGAGTCTAAGACGTCTTATCCCTCAGAAAATGCATGCTATTGCAAAACCTGTTATTCAAACAGCTTTCTAAGCTTATAGGAGTAATATTTAAAGCCTGACATTGATTTTGGCCTTTTATCTCCCATTGTTTTTGGCTTTGTCCAGAATTCCTAAGCAAAAGTTGAGAGGTATGCAGAAGATTACAGGCAGTCGCTAATGCCAGTCATCAATGTTCCATTCTTATATTGTTCAGAAAATGCATATTGTTGCAAAATCTGTTGTATTACATTTTAAATTAATTAGAAATGTTTAAAATTGCCCCCTGGTATTGAGCCTTTGTTCCCTGTTATTGTTTGGCTCCCCCCCCCAACACCTTTATTGAATTATCACTTGTGACATCGGCAAATTTACATTCATATAAAAGTAATCATAGTATATTGGTGTAACAAACATTATAATTCACATATGTTGCTATATATCATACAACCTAAGCAATGTTACATAAATTGTTCAATTCCTGTCTTTTTTAAACAAGAAACATCTTTATTAAACCATCACTTGCTACATAGGCAGTCATACATTTATATAAATGAAAACAAACCAGACCGACACAATCTTAGTTGCAAGCATTTTACATCATAAACCATACTCATATTCTTCCAGTTGCAAACATTATGCATCATTTATAATCTACCCAATTTTTCTCACTCAAACATTATATAGCTCATGTAAGTCCTGCCGCTTTTTAGATCTCATTCATCCCTTGTATGGATTGTTCCTGCAATTCCCATTTTTTTCTGACATAGTCTGCTCCTATCCTTTTCTAAAGCTCTCAATTCCAGTTAATAATATATTTACTACTTCCAGTGTAGTTGGTTTAGATTTTCAGTTCCATTTTCTAGTGATTGCATTTTTGGCAGCCACCATTATTAGACAGAGCAAGGCCTTACAATGTCTAGGTAATTCTGATTCTGTATCATAGCTCAGAAAAATCGTCTCCCTTGTCAGACCAATCTGCCCACCCAGCATCTCCAACAGTGCATCCCGCAGGAAATCCTTAAAGACTGCCAACTCAATGCACTGTCAAAAAATATATTACCAATTATCTCTTTCTTCCTCTTCACACCTCCACACTTACTGTCTGCCTGAGGAAATTTTATCTGGAGTCTACCTGAGGTATACAAATATCTTTGTAAACATTTCAGGCAAAAATCCTAAATCTTCTAGATTTTGTTGCATATATGGGAGACATACATACATCCTCCCATTGTTTCTTTGTGAATTGCTTATCCAATCTGTATTCCCAATCCTTTCTAACCTTCTTTGATTGATTCTTATAGTTATCATGCAATATTTTATATGCTGTACTAATTATTCCTTTTTTTAATGGCAGCTTCTGTTCTAGATTCTATTAAAAACTCTACCAGTGCTGGTCTTTCATTAAGGACCCCCCTCTTTCTTTCTCTTTGCCTATATGGTATCAATCCCTGATAGGGAAGGCAGTCTCTAACCTGCAGTCCAAATAAATTGTTGGCATCTTCCCATTCTGTCATCTTTCCCTCTCTAGTTACTTACTTGGTCCCAACACCTTGGTTCCTTTGCCAGTTTTCTCCAATAAATTCCGACCCCCTCTTGCCTATTGTCTGTATCCCTAATTGCAGTCATCCCAATCGGCAGAATATCCTTTCTCCATCCTCGTGTTGGTTTAGTTCTTAGAATACTTTCTGCTATTTTATAGATATAATATTCTGCATAAATATTGTTATTCTCCTTAAAGGCCTGCATCCAAAATCCAAGTCTCTCCTTGTTTCTTGAGCCCCCCGTGTTTCATCATCATCCCTTTTCACCTTGAATTACAGTTTTCTGCTTGTGCTATGTATAGGAGTCTGTGTAGCTCTGAAATACCCTTTCAAATTGGGTAATCCCAATCTGCCCTGTTCTACTGGAAAAATCGGCTTATCCCACTTGACTCTTGACATCTTCCCCTCCCAGATAAAGTCCTTCAGCTCTTTATTAATTGCTACCCACAACTTCTCTGATTGATACAAATATGCCTGACTTGCGTATATGACTAAAGGGACTGAAAACATTTTTACTGCTTCTTATCAATATCTATATAACAAAACTTCCATTCTCTCAGTTTTTTGTACTATCTTTTGTTTAGTCTCTTCCCACATATCCTTAGCTGCCACACTAGAATGGTTTCTAATCCATACTCTTAAATATTTCATTTTATCATGTCCCCATAAAGTTGGGTATTCCTGAACCAGTTCATGTGTGGGTACATAATTTACTACTATTGCCTTTGTTTTAGCTTCATTAATTTTGTATCCCGAAAAGATTTGAAACTGTTTCAAAATGCTCCATAACACTGTAATGTCTTTTTCTGGTTTTGTCAGGTACAAAATAATATCATCTGCAAATAAAGCCAGCTTTTCTTGACTACCATACCAATTATATCCTTAAATTTCTGAGTCCCTTATTGTCTTTGTCAATGCTTCTAAATAATGCAAATAATAAAGGGGAAAGAGGACAACCCTGCCTGGTTCCTCTCCTCAAGCTGAAATTATCAGAGAGGACCACACCAACTTTAATTTTTCCTACGATCCCTCATATATTCTTTAATCAACCTTTTTTTTCAGTAAACATGTTTATTAAATTGTCTTGTATGACATAGGCAATCTTACATTTATATAAATGAAAAACAAAAAAATGGACACCACTTTAGTAGCAAACATTATACCTCACAGACACCATTGAAACAACTGTAGTTGCAAACATTATACATCACTTATAATCTCTCCAGTCATTGTCAGTTAAGTATTATATGGCTCATTCAAATCCTGCCTCTTAAACCTCGCTTTTTCTCTGCATATATTGTTCCCACAATTCCTATTTTTTTCTATGTAGTTTGCTCCATCCCTTTTCTAAAGAACCCAGTTCCAGTTTTATCTCTGTTACTATATTCACTACTTCAAGTAAAGTTGGGCTAGACTTTGATTTCTAGTAATTGCTTTTTTGGCAACCACCATAATTAGACTCAGCTAGGCTTTGCTATGTCTAGGAAATTCCGATTCTGTATTATACCTCAAAAAATTCATCTACCCAGTCAATCCAATCTGCTCACCCAGCATCTCCGACAGAGAGGTTCACAAGGAATCCCTAAAGTCTGATAGCTCATTACATTCTCAAAAATATGTTCCCAACCACCTGTTTCTTGCCCATCATACCTCCAGCATTTGCTATCCACCTGAGGAAAAATTCTTTGGAGTCTACTTGGGGTATAAACATACCTATGCAAACACTTCCAGGCAAAGATCCTAAATCTTCTAGACTTTGTTGCATATTTGGGAGATATACATACACCCCCCCCATTGTCTCTTTGTGAACTGCTTATCCAATTTCTCTTCCCAATCCTTTCTGAGCTCCTCGGATTGATTCTTATAATTATCATGCAATATTTTACAGTATGTGCTCTACTAATTATTCCTTTTTTAATGGATATTTTCTCCTAATCAACCTTATAATTTTTTCAGGAAATACAAATGACTCCATTGCCCTGCTCATAAAGTCCCAGCTTACTCTGTCAAATGCTTTCTCTGCATCAAGATCCACCAACAATGGTCTTTTCTTACATTCTGCTTCCCTCTGGATCATCAATGTTCTGTTAATGTTGTCAAATGTTTCCCCCTCCACAAAACCACATTGATCCATAGCTATCAGTTTTGGCATTACTTTTACCATTCTTTTAGCTGTTATTGACATGAACACTTTATAATCATGGTTTAGTTTTGAAGTGGACAAGTATGAAGCTGGATCTAATGGAGCTTTACCGTCTTTACGTACTACAGCTATCACTGCTTTCCTCCAGGACAGTGGTACTTCTCCTCCTCTTAAGATACTGTTAAACAAAACCTTCCAGATCTTTATCAGTTTTTTCCTCCTTGCTTCCAAACTTCCACAGGAATATCATCTCTTCCTAGGGACTTTCCTGTAGATTGGTTATACATCACAATTTGTATCTCATCTCCTCCTATCCTGTTAGAAATTGAGCTTCAACTACCTCCCTCCTTGGCATATTTAATTCTTCCACAAACATTTCCATTTGTATCTTTTCTTGATTTTCATATGTTTCTGCTTTATAGAGACTGTCATAGAATTTCCAAAATATTTTTAATACCTTTACAAGATCTCTTGTTACCTTTTTTGTTATAGGCTCCCCAAATCTGGTGACAGCCCTTACTACTTTCTGTTGCCTGATTCGTTGTGCTAAAAGTGTTTGTGCTCCAATGTTATCAAAAAACAGTTGCTTAACAGCAATCTTTCTAAGCTCATGCATATTATAGAGACAATCCCTTATTTTCTGCCTAGCATTCTGCAGTTTTCTTGTTAGAGCGGCCACGGTGGTGCAGCGGTTAGCGTTGGCGTCTCACAGCAAGAGGTTCTCCGGTTCGATTCTCGGCTGGGGCGCCTTCTGTGTGGAGTCTGCATGTCCTCCCTGTGGTCGCATGGGTTTCCTCCGGGTGCTCCGGTTTCCTCCCACATCCCAAAGACATGCAGTAGGGGGATTGGACACTCTAAATTGGCCCTAGGTGTGAGTGAGTGCATGTGTATGCCTTCTGTGGAAGGTTGGGCGCCGGGCTGGCAACACAACACTGTAAAACTCCACTGCCAATCATGAGCGGACAGATGATCTGCTGTGGCGACCCCTAACCGGGAAAAAGCCGAAAGAAGAATTCTGCAGTTTTCTTGTTCTGTGAGAATCCCCCTGTTCTGCAGTACTTTAACATTTGTTAGTCTGTCTAAATAATTCTTGTTACTTCTTAACCATAGCTGCATTTCTTTTATTTCCACCTAAGTTTTAAACTCCACCTTAATTTTATCCTACTCCCTAGCTATATTTTCAGAAGAAACTTCTATCCTCTGTAACACATCCTGAATAATCTCCACTATCCAGTCCCTAAATTCCTCTCTTTTCAACAGATTAGTGGGAAAGTGCCAATGTGTAATTTTTATTTTATTACCCCGTGTTTTTATTTTAGCTATTATTGGCACATGATTTGAAATAATTATTGAGTGGGTATCAATACCTTCAGTTAAATGCACATGTTCCTGTGAAATATAAATTCTGTATAGCATAGCCCAGTTTTTATATCTTGGGGAATGATATGTAAATTCACTCTAAACTCCTATTATTGAATTCACATCTTCCATGCTAAACATTTTCATAAATGTCTTCAAAATTCTACCTTCCTTTATTATATTTTCCCTTTTGGGCCTCCAGGACACATTTTCACTGTTGCAAATCAAATACCAGTCTGCACTAATAAGTAATATTCCTTGCTGAAAATGGATTATTTCTGTCAGAATTTTCTTAAGCTCCATTATAGCAGTTTTAGGTGGAATATAAATACATGCCAGTGTAATCCTCCTCCCTTGTCGGTAGCCCCTTAGCACTACAAATTTGCCATTGTTGTCTTTTTTATCTCCTTCTATCACTATTGGAGCACCTCCTGCAATTAATATAAGTACACATCTTTTCCTTTGTCCCAGGTATTCCGCTGAATAACCATCCTGAAAACCTTTATCAAATTCACATGTTCTTTCCTTTCTAAGTGTGTCTTGTAACATACCTATTTGCACTCTACATTTTTTAATATAGTTCACTACTCTTTCTTGTTTGTATTTGTCTGTGAGGCCATTTGCATTTAAAGATATTAAAGAAAGCATCATTGTATTAAAAAGTTATTCCCAACTTTTATGTATAACACCATTTTTGTTAATGTCTAGTTCCAGCTTTTGTGTTACGTGCATACACTGTTTGGTAGGTTGAACTTTTATACAGTTGTTTCTTGTCATATACATTTGAGCCAATATCACATCTTATAAAAAATTGTGTTTTATTGAAAGCCCTCAAACAAGAAAACAAACACACACCCTAAAACCTATTAACTTAATACTAATGCACAAAACTATGTACACCTTCAAATACTGAAGTTTTACTCTCCTAATAGGAGCAAAAGTTCCAAACTGACAGTCACACTCACAGACTTGAGTTAACTTAAAAGAAAGACTAAGATGCATGGTGCAGCCTGTGCTTTTACTAAGTGCTGATTGGTTTTGTCTTATCTTTATAGCTCTCCCATCTGGGAAAACCCCTGAATGTTTTTAGAGAACATTATCTACTTTGGGGAAAAACATGAATGCCTTCAAAGAACATTATCTCCTAGCCAATTTCTCTTTTCTTTTTTTCCCCTCAGCTATTCGCTCTCCACCAGACTGTAACCAGTTTCTCTTTATCAGATTGTCTCCATGGAGACATGAGAACCAGGCAGCCAGTTTCTGTTTATTAGACTGTTTCCATAGAAACATGAATGCCAGCTGCAGAATTGTTACTGAGCATACATGTATTTGCTAGGAAAAAAGCCTCACAATACTCATTGTTCTTTTTCATTTACTTGCTCTTTCTTAAACTTGTAAGTAAATCAAACTAAAGTCTTTAATCCAGTCATTTCCCCATGCAAGAATGAGAAAAAGCACATTCATTTTTTCCATGGTTTTTAACCAGGCTTTTTATACATTGCAGTATCCATATTTCTTAAAATTGAACAAGAAGAGAGAGAGAGAGAGAGAAAGGGAGAAAGAAAAGAAAAAAAAACACAGCAGTACCTGCTTACAATCTCCATTACACTTAAAAATAACCAAAAAAACTTTACTTTATAGCATGTAAAGAAAACCACACTCCACAAAATTGGTACTATTTAAAAAAAAACGTTACTTATAGTTAACATTCTCCCTCCTCTTCCCTTCCCAAAAGCACTTTTCCAAACATTAATGACATGAAGTAGGGCATATGCTTTAGAGTCCCCAACAAGTCCAACAAAAAAGTCCAATATTTCCAGATTTTCTTGTTCTGTAATATTTCACAAATATAATTATTGCATTGTAATCTCATATTAAGGTACTGATTTTATTACTGTTCATCTCCCAAATCCTGTCTCTGCTTCATTTCCAATGTACTCTTGATTCTTCTAGTCAACTTTCACGCTCCCTTCCTTCTCTCAAACATTTTCCATTGAATAATTTGAAAGGGTTTCAAATGTACAGTCCCTCTATGGTCTTTATTGCCAGAAGAACAAGAAGCAGATTATTCCTCTGTTTTACAGCTTACTTTTTGTTGGACAGACTTTTGTATTTCCTCCTTAGCATGTACTTCATCAAAAAATGATTTTGTCCCTCCAGGGAAGAATACTTTGAAGACAGCTAGATACAGCAGCGTGAATCTCACACCTGCATCTCAACATTCCCTGAATAGTGGAATAAATTTGCTCCTCGTCTGTCTGGTGTACAATGAGTAATCATTCTCCACAAACACTCTGCTGTCTCCCACTTTTAGTACTTTGTCCTTCTGCCACAATTTTGTCAGAATCAATTCCTTCTGCTTATAGGATTGTATCTTTACTATTAAAGGTCTAGGTTGCTTTCTTATAGCCAGGTTTGGAGCATACACACAATGTGCCCTTTTAACGAACAACTACTGCTGTGGAATACCAGTCCAGTTGCTTATTTGTGCTTTCATAAAATTAATGCAGTCTATTCCTTCCAGCTTCTCAGGTATAACTGAAAATCTTAGGTTTTCCCTACGTGTGCTGTCCTGTAATTCTAATATTTTTGAAACATCTCTTCCTGAGCAGTCTCCTATTCAGACAGCCTTTTCTTTATTTTGACCTCTGATTTTTGCAGCTTTATCATCTCATTTGAATATATGTTTAAAACTTTTTCCATTTTTCCAGCCTTTTGTTGTTTGTGTTGATGTACTCCATCAGTGTTTTGCTTATTTTAACCAGGTCTGTATGCAGTTGTCTTATATCTTCCTGTAGGTTACTGGAAGTCGTGTCTGAAGGTTGCATTGTTTTTTGCTGAACAGCTGCAGAACTTTCCCCAGTCAGTGTTTCTTCCTTACTTTTTGTAGCTGATTTTTCCAGGTGTTCTGTATTTCTTTATTCCTGGCATTCAGGCAGTGCACTTACCAGCCAGTTACTGAAATTTACCTATAAACAGAAGTCTACTTCAGGACTTCTCTGCTGAGTTTCTGTTTTTCACACTGGGAGAGCTAGAAACAAGCTGTTACTCAATGTGCAGTCATCTTGGAAGCTCCGTGTTATTCTTGGGCTTGTCCAAAATTCTTGAGGAAAGAAGTTGGTAGGTATGCCTTAGAAACACTTGCATGGGGATTTCCATGGTAGCCGCAAGTTCTGGCATCCAGAAAAAGGCAATTTATTACTCAAATTATCTTTTTCTAGCTGCCTGACTGTGATAAGCATCTGGACGAATACATACTGAAGAGGTCATTCTGTTGAATCATCATCATCAATTTCCCCCTTTCCCCCATATTCTATGTGGGGTCAAGGTGTTGTGTCAACTGTCACCATCTTTCTTGACAGGGTACCACTGTACTACCTTCTTTAGCTATAATGCCTGCTTTTGTGGACCATGTTAAGCCTAGCCAGTTCTCTTACTTGAGAATCAAACTGTAAACCTTATATTTCTAAGGTAAACACCTTAACATTTATGCCAACCCCCAAGTTCAAGAGGATCCCTTGTTTCCTCTTTCCCATCTATCTCAAATCTTCTTCACCAGATTTTCTTCTTTTCTGCACATGTGCTGAACTGCCGTGATCTGTTCTCTTTGACCTTCTCTGCAGAGCTACTTTGGCTTCTGCTGTGATGTCCTGATTTCTTTGTCTGGCCCACAGTGTGCATCTTACCACCTAACACCTATCTCCACTGTCTCTTGCTTCCTTAACTTATCTGCCTTTACTGCCCAGGTTTCTGTACCATACAGTAGTACTGGTCACATCACTGTTTTGTACACCTTACTTTTCAGTTTCTTTGGCATTCTATTATTGTACTGTACTCCTGACACCCTGTGCCAGTTAGCCACAGCCCCTGTGACTGTAGCTTTGACCCCCTCATTCAGATCTCCCTTCTTCTCACCCCCCCCCAAAATACCTGAAACTGTTAACCTGTTCCACTATTTTTTGCCCTGTCTCAGTTCTCAGCTTCTTCTAATTTTCCCGATTTGCTGCAATTACAACTGTCTTATCTGTATGTGGTTTCATCCTATGTGCCTTAAGTTTTGCATTCCATTCTCCTATCCTATGCTGAAGTTGTTGCTGAGAATCTGCCTGTAATGCCACATTATCTACATAGAGCAACTTTGGTGATCTGTCCCCTTTGACCTGTTTGCGAATGTAGTACATCATTAGTATGAACAACAGTGTGCTCAGAGCTGAACCCTGATGCACACCCATTCCCACTAGGAACCCCTCTGTGAGACTGAACACTGTTTGTACTTGAGTCTTTGGGTGCCTGTACATAGTCTGCAGTAATTCTACCAGTGAATCTGGCACTTAGATCCTCCACAGGACTGCCCAAATCATTATTCTTGATACCTTGTCATATGCGTTCTCCAACTGCAAACACTAGCTTGGTTGTGCTGCATCCTGATCTGAATTCAAACTGCTCATCTCCCATCTTACTTTCTTCTGCTGTGTGTATTATTTATCAATCACCCTGTCCAGAACTTTAATGCAGCATGGCAGGCATATGATATGTACAGTGGCAGTAGTATGCTTATTCTCCAGTCATCCTAGATATGCCTTTCTCTCCATACTGCTATGAGTACCCTAAGGGGCCATTTTCCCTGTTTCACCCAATATCTTGATCATATCTGCTGTGACCTTATCTGAGCCTTTTTCTTTCCCTGACTTCATTTTCCTTAATATTGTTCTTACATTTTCTAGGGTGCGTCTGGGGCAGTGCAGCTTCTTCATTCAGAAGCTGCTGGAAATACCCTTCAGTCTGCCTTTGATGTTCTGTGGACTGGTGAGAAAGTTGTTGCTGGCATCCTTTATGAAGGCTGTATAGAATATCTTCTTTATCTTTCTGTCTTTGCCTTTCAACCTGATAGTAATTCTTTGTGCCATCTACTGAGTCACTTTCCAGAAGCTTTTAGAGTGCCTCTGATGTCTTGTTCTTTGGTATTGCAACTAATCTCTTAGCCTCTTTGTAGCCAACTTGAATTCATTTTTTGCTTTGTCTATCCCATTTTTTTTCTTGCACTCCTTTATTTTGATGAATTCCTGGACATCTGCATTTCATCACCAGCTTTCCTTCTGTACTTTATTTCCATATCCGCCTACCCTCATATCAAGTCCATAGTCCTCACACATGCTGTTTTGAGGCACTGCCATTCTTCTTCATCTCCATCTATTTCCTATTCTTTTTGAAGTGCTAGAGCCGTGAGTATTTCCTTGATCTCATGTGCTTTCTCTCCAGTCAACTTCCAGGTCTTCAGCCTAGTCACTTTTGTCCATAGAGCCTTCTCTGACCTCTGCTTGCAGCTGATTGTGGCAACCAATGCTTTATGCTGTGGCCCGGCTGTTTCACTGGGGGTGACTTACAATTGCTGATTCTACTCTTGTGCCCTTTCCTTACCAGAAGGAGGTCTACC
This sequence comes from Protopterus annectens, assembly GCF_019279795.1. NCBI lineage: Eukaryota > Metazoa > Chordata > Ceratodontiformes > Protopteridae > Protopterus > Protopterus annectens. Next base: position 801,874,532 of record NC_056750.1, on the reverse strand, counting down.
TGAGTTGCGTGTTGACCACTCTTGTATGTGGTCTTGTGACTGTCTTTCTGAACCATGTGTTGGCTACTATCAAGTCATTTGCCAGACAGAGGTCTAGAATGGCCTCTCCTTCTTTATTCCTGTTGCCCCACCCATGTGAACACAGGCAGTCCTTGTACACTGTTCTGTCTGTCCTAGAGTGAGTTAGGATTCTGCCGTATGGGGTTTATTTTTGAATCTGGCGTATTTTTTTCTGAGGGGTACAGATATTTCTCTGCATCTACTTACATGTTTATAGAACTTTGTGGTGAGGGATTCTGCATAGGTTCTGGGGTCAAGTAGATGGAGACGGTTTTCGAATTTAGCCAGAACATTAGTAGTTTAGCCTTTGTATAATCCTTGAGTACTGAGATATTGGTGGATGATGCAGGCTTCAGTCTTGGTGTGAATGTGACTGATTTCTGATCTGAATTGACCGAGAATAAGGTTACAGTCAATATGGAGCACAACTGCTCTATATTAGTTATACCATTCTTCTATGTGAGTTCAGCTACTCCTCCATGAACTGGGAGATGTATATAGGCTCAAACATGTATGCCTAGAAATTTCTGGATGTTGTAAAAGCTAACTCAGTGGACCAGTAAGTCAGTGTTCCTAACAGAGGAGATATCCTTGACATGGTCATAACTAATATGGAGCAGTTGTGTTCCATACTGACTGTAACCCTATTCTTGGTCAATTCTAATCAGGAATCAGTCACATTCACCCCAAGACTGACCCCCCCCCTTTGTACTCCTCTACTTTAATGCATAGGGCCTCCAAGATAGTTCGGCAGGAGGTTTGAGTAGAGGAGTACAAAGAGAGGGTCCTGTAGTTTGCTGTGATATGATACATGGTTTTATTACTAGTAATTTGGATGAGAAAAAGCTCCATGTCATTGTCTTGGCTAATGAGTCTGGAGGTGAATGTGTTTCGGAATATAGCGACATCTCCACCCTTTGCATCTTTGTCTGAAGGATAAGCATTGAACCATTGCACTGCTGGGGTGTGCTTGCTGGCCTGGAGCAGTCTCTTTGATGATGCATATATTGATGCTTTTCAAGGCAAGGCGTGCTTTGAGGGAATGATTTTTTCTTACATCTTTATTGAATTACCACTTAAGACATAGACAAACATACATTTATGTAAAAGAAAACAAGCAATATATTAACACGTTCCCTGTTACAAACATTATACATCACATCCTTTCTATAATTATCATTGATCCAGCATTACATGAATTGCTCAATTCCTTCCTTCTCTTAAATGACATTCCTCCTACAAAACATTATTCTGCTTGTATTGTTCCCCCAATTTCCATTTTTATTCCATGTAATTTGTTCCTACTCTTTTCTAAAAATCCCACTTCCAATTCTTTTATCTCTGCTACAGTATTCAAAACTTCAAATACAGTTGGTTTAGACTTTGATTTATATTTTCAAGTAATTGCTTTTTCGGCAGCCACCAGAATTGGCACATTCAGTTTCTGCCTGATTTTTATCTACATCTCATTTGATTTCCATTCCTGCTTGACGATAAGCTTCTGCTGGATTAAGCAGAGAAGTCATCTTAGATTTATTCTCCTCATGTTTCAAAACTTTCACTAAATTTGGGTCTTGTGAGGTTAACAGATATGTGTGGAGTCCCACGATTGCAGATCTATACGGGTCTATATGAATAGATCGACAAGGCATAATATCGACATCCACTTCTCCGACACGAAATCACCGACAAGTGAAATAAGCGAAATGTCACATTACCGACAGTTACATGTTCGACAAAAAGCAGTCACTAATGAAATGCACCGAACAACTGCACAAAAGTACTACACTTACTAAAACATGGTATGCATGAGTAGCTGAATGAACATTCTGTAGCGGAAATGTAAAGTGAATAAACATCTCCACGTTGTCAGCAAATTGAGAGGCATCGGTGCAGAGCACATACCGCTGTCAGTAACGCGAGTATTGAACTTGTACACTGCCTCTCAATTTGCTGACAACCTGGAGATGTTTATTCAATTTACATTTCTGCTACAGAGTGTTCATTCAGCTATTCATGCATACCATGTTTTAGTAAGTGTAGTAGTTTTGTGCAGTTGTTCGGTGCATTTCATTAGTGACTGCTTTTTGTCGAACATGTAACTGTCGGTAATGTGACATTTCGCTTATTTCACTTGTCGGTGATTTCGTGTCGCAGAAGTGGATGTCGCTGTTATGACTTGTCGATCTATTCATATAGACCCATCTATACATAGAATCAATTTCAAGGAATCCCATCCGTCCTTTTGGAACGCAGAATATATAATCTTGGTATGGACTTGATTTTTATAAATCATTTGGTGAGCATGAAGCATCCTTCTTGTTTTCCTGTCTAATCTATACAATACATTTTGGAGCCAGTCAATCACTCCAAAACTGTAAGTTAAGACAGGAAGAGCAAAATGGTTTATAGCTTGGATTTTGTTCCTAGATGTTAATGCTGTTTTCAGGATTAATTTAAGTCTTCTGAAGTATTCATAGGTTCATAGGTAGGTACTAGGCTAATGGCCCAAGGGCCTAAGTAAGTCTAGCCAACAAGGTTCCCTGGCTTACTCCACCCAAGAAAGTTATTTTCCTGTGCTCCTATCGAGCAGAGCCACAGAAGTGATCCCCGGGGTGTATTTCCTATTTCCCATCCACTTCTCAAGATTTTTCTTGAAGAGTGCTAATGAGGAACTTTGCTTGACATAGATGGGTAGCTTGTTCCAGAGTATGGGAAGTCTCTGGGACAGGAATCTATCCTTCCACCATGTTCTGTTTATTGTGGTGACAAGGTTTAGGTCCCTAGAGCGTGTAGTTTGGAGGGATCGGGATTTCTTTAGGTGTAGCATGTCTAACAGCTCTGGTTTTGACATAGCTTCATGTGTTAGGCAGAGATCACCTTGGAGCAGGCGATATGCTACGGAGTAAAGCTGGAGTTTTTTGAGACGGTCAGTGTAGGGCATCTGTTTGAGGCCAGTAATCCTCTTTGTGAAGTACTTCTGTAGCCTTTCCAGCTGCTGCAGATGTCTTGTGAGGTACATTCCAAAAGGGGTGTTGTACTCTATAATGGGTCTAATGAGTGTCAACTAGCGGGGAACAGTGACTTCTTTTTTACTAGATGAGAACCCTTTTGTGATGAGGTGTGCCACGTAGAAGGATTTCCTGACTACTGTGGCGATGTGATTATCAAAGGAGAGACTACTGTCCACCTGGGCCCCTAGGTCTCTTATCACACAGTCGGCGGTAAGTAGACTGCCACCTATGTGATAGTTCATGGGTACAGAGTTTTTACCAAATGGGATGACAATGCACTTTTTGGCGTTAAGCTTGAGGCCATGGCTCTGACACCAGGCATCTGTCTCAGTAAGGCCCTTCTGTAGGATATCCACATCATTTGGGGACTCAACTATGGCTCCTAGTTTGCAGTCATCTGCGAACTTCGGTAGCCAAAGGCTTTCTGTTTTAGCCTGTACTTCAGAGAAGTAGATACAAAACAGGAGCGGTCCCAGGACTGAACCCTGTGGTACTCCACTTGTCACTGGTTTGAAGTCAGATTTGGAGTTTGCAACTTTTACAGTGTGGGATCTGTCAGTGAGCCATTTGGCAACCCATCTTGTGATGTAAGGATTTATACCTAGTTTAGTGAGTTTAGCTATAATTCCAGAATGGGGGATGGTGTCGAAAGCCTTGGCGAGGTCAAGATAGGCTGTGTGAACCACCTTACCCTCGTCTACAGCTTTGCTGACTGCCTCAAAGAAGTCGATCAGATTCAAGAGACATGATCTGCTTTTCACAAATCTGAACTGGGTGGCGTCCAGAGTTTGGAGGTTACCGATGTCTTTGTTTATGAGTTCCATGATGATACTTCCATGGCCTTAGAGACCAGACTCGTTGGGCTAATAGGGTGATAGTTCTCGGGATCAGTGGTGGCTCCCCTTTGTGGAGTGGAATAACTATTGCTGTGTGCCATTCAGTGGGCACCAAGCCTGATGTGAGACTATGATTGAACATGGGGCTTAGGTGGGGAGCCAGTTCGTTCTGAAGTTCATGTAAAACGCAGCCTACGATGTTGTCTGGTCCCATGGATGCTGTGTTTTTGGCTTTAGAGAGTTCAGCTTTTAACTGCGTAGTTGTGATTACAGGGACTTTGCATTCTTCCGGTATAGATATGGGCCCTTTAGGGGGTGAGAGGGGTTAAAGTTAGCACTGAACCTATCTGCCAGGACGTTGGCAATATCAGTTGGTTCTGTAATTTTCATGCCGTTTTGTTGTAACTCAGAGCAGATCTGGGTGTTGCCATTGAGATTCGTGACATAGCTATAATGCTTTGTGGTTGTCCCTAGAATCAGTAGAGATTTTGTTTCTGTAGCTAGCTTTGAAGGATCTTATAAGGGATTTCAGTTTCGTACTGAGGCTGACCAGGGAACTCCTCCACTCATGGGATTTTACTCTCTTTCACAACAGTTTTTTCTTTCTGTTGTAGAGTTTGTTTATGGCAGGGGACCACCAGATTGCCTTCCTTTTTTTGGAGGATAGCATCTTGGTTCTGTTTAGGATAGCACGATCCATGCACTCATGTAAGTGCTTATAGAGTGCATCTCTGTAGGATTCAGCAGTCATAACTGTATTTTCCATCTGCATGGGTGTCATGAAGTTCGCCACTTCTGTCTTAAGAAGCATGAAGTTGGCTTTGGAGAAATTTTTTACTGTGATTTCCTTAATGGGGGTGGGGCAGGATGTGGATATCTAGGGTGATTAGCTTATGGTCGGATCTGACCAAAGAGGAGTTGACTTCAGGTGTGGATGGAACACCAGTCACTCATGTTGGTAATTTCCAAAAAATAGCAGGTTGTAGATGCCCCAAAAACTCGAGACTCGGATACCAATGTACACGAATTTTATTTAATAGAGCACAACGCTATAAGCTCATATGCTGGGTTGAGCGCTTTCATCTGTCACAACACAGATTTCTTCAGAACCAATGAGCTCCTACAGTCCATTCATTTTATAACATTTTTGGCGCCAAAATCACTCAATCAATAGTTTTCAATTGAAAAATACTAGATTAAAAATCTTAAACTAATTATATACAATAATTTGTATACAATAATTTATAACAATATTTTATGACAATACAATCTACCTAATGTTGTATGCTTATGTTGTAATCTTATTGATGAAAAATTATTGCTATGAGCTTATAGCGTTGTGCTCTATTAAATAAAATTCGTGTACATTGGTATCCGAGTCTCGAGTTTTTGGGGCATCTACAACCTGCTATTTTTTGGAAAGTACTGTTGCTGAGAGCTATTTTTCTTTATTGGTTGACTCATGTTGGTAATGACTAGGTCTAGGATATTGTTACCCCTGGTGGGGGTGTGGATAAGTTGATCCAGGGCATTGGAATTTATGAATTCCAGAAAGAGTTGAGCGAAGGAGTTGGTACATGAGTAGTTTTCCCAGTTAATGGTGGGGTAGTTGAAATCACCCATTATTAGGATGTTTGGTTGAACCCTAATATTTTCCAGTATATCAAGGAAAGAGGAGTGGGAATCTTGGGGCATGGTGGAGGATCTGTAGCAAGCTACAGTTTAGATTGCAGTTTTGCTCAGAGTTAGTTGCACTTGGATAACCTCAGATGCATTATGTTGAGCAACTAGCTCAGAGGTGTGGATATCCTTAATGAATATTGACACACCTCTGCCTTTGGTACTCCGGTCCAGGTTAGGTGGCCGAAAAGTGTGGTATGAGTTATAGCCTGATAATGCAGGAATGCTGTCTGGAGCCTTGAACCAGGTCTCAGTCACTGCACAGATATCAATGTTCTCCATTTTAAGGAGTGCCTTGAGGGAGTGCATTTTGAGATTTAGACTTCTAGCATTGAGTAGCATTACCCTCAATTTCTGCTTGCCTGTTCCTGTTGCAGTGGTGAATTTGTAATTTGAACCTTGCCTAAAAAAAGGCACTATAGGGGCAGTAAGAGCCTTAGTCAGTATCCGGAATCCCAGGGGTGACAGCTGCAAGCCATCTCTGGCAAAGCATCATGGTGTGTCGACCATGTCGTCCCAGGCAGACATATAATGGATCCCCTTAGAATGACACCAGAAGCTTAGCAAGTTGTTGAAGTCAATCCATTTGTCCTTGTACTATGGTATCATTCTGGGCGATGGCAGGATGCTACTCAGGTCTAGGGTCATACCTGCCTGCTACAAGATCGGAGAGCTCTTCCATGTAGTCCAGGGAGGTACGTCTCAGGTCATTCACACCAACATGGACAATGACAGAGTCAAATTTGTACTTGTTGTGGAGTGACATGAGTGCGTGGGTTATGTGGTGGATCCTGACACCCGACAGGTAGCTGACAGTAACTTTCTCCTTGTTTAGCCTGGTGAGTGGGACATCAGTGTGCCTGACTATATAGTCTCTTATGACTAGTGTGTTGGGTACGTTGTTTTGCCTTATGGGCTGTGGTTGAGTGGCACACTAAGTCTGTGGGCTATGTGTCATTTGGATTGTGTTGGGGGGGTGGAGGTTGCTTGCGTTTCTGCTTTGGACGTCTCTGTTGCTTGAACAGATTAATATTGAGAGCCTCCGTGAATGTTTTTGTGTTTCTATGTGTGGATTTTGGTGGTGTAGGTTTAGTGGGACTATGTGATGTATGTCGTGTGGTGCAAGTGTTTACCTTCTCCTCTTGACTCTCAAGTTCAGTCTTGGTTGGAGGGAGCTTTACCTCCAGTTTGGCTAGATAAGTGCATCTCTCACAGGTTGTGGTGTTGGATGGTAGGAGGAGAGGGTTGTCTGTGTACATAAGGCAATTGCTACATTGCCTCAAGATGCCCAAATTCATCAGATAGACAGGATAGAACACTGGGAGCTGACCCTTGGACATGCCTGAATAAAAAACTACTTTCCTCTAGACAAGTGAGGAATGTGAGTATAGAAGCTGTTTTTCTCTAAGCAAGTGAGGATAGTAAGTACAAAAACTGTTTTCCTCTAGGTAAAGAGGAGAGTTGAGTGCTGTAGTAATTTGTAGTTTATTTAGTGCTAACAACAAGTTCTGAATGAGTGCTGAGCACGAATAAGCAAATTCAAGTGTTACAACTAAGAATCGGTAACTGGATCGTGTGGTTGATAGGCTACTTAGTGCTTATCAATCCCACTGATAAGCTAGAATGCTTCCCTCCAACACAGAAAGGCTTGGGGGGCTCAGAAGCTTACAAACAGTCCTGGATACAGCAAATCTGTATCTGGACTAGACTGGTTACAGGAAAGGTGGGAAACAAGCGCAGACATGGGTTTTTAAACCAGAAGATTGAAAGAGATGGAAAAACTGCCCAAACAGCCAATAAACTACAATTTCTGGGCCAGAAACCACTCTTGTGGTAGATAGGCTACCTAGTCCTTACCACTCCCACAGAAAAGCTAGAAGGCTTCCCTCCAACACAAAAAGGCTTGGGGGTTCAGAAGCTTACAAACAGTCCTGGATACAGCAAATCTGTATCTGGACTAGACTAGTTACATAAAACCAGAAAAATAGGTGTGGACCTCTTGGGTTTTCGATCCTGAGTGATGCCTGCCCGGAGGGAAGGAATAACCAATTTTACAAAGCCTTTCACTCTTGATCCTAAACGGTGAACAGATTTCTGCGAGTAGTCGGTGGTGGAGCTAGCTCTAAAAAGAGCTGTCTTAGCCCTGTGGGCAGCTGGAGCTCTATATAGAGCTGTTACAGATCTCTATGAGCTCTGAGAAGAGCTGTTTTGTGTTTAGAATGCCCTTTCGGGCAGATGCGGTAGTTCTAAAAAGAACTGTTTTGTTTGGTTCACCGAAGCTGTGTCTGTGCCTCCGGCTGGTCTTACAGAAGCTGATACAGATTTCTGTGAGCTCTGAGAAGGGCCGATTTGTGTTTTGAATGCCCGTTCAGGTGTTGGTGGTAGCTCTAATAAGAACTTTTTTGTTTTATTCTTCAATGTGTCACTGGTTGCTCTTACCAGAGCTTTTGCAGATCTCTGTGAGCTCTGAGAAGAGCTGTTTGGTGTACTGTGAGCTCTGAGAAGAGCTGTTTGGTGTAAGGTGCAGATCCACGTGAGCTCTGAAAAGAGCTGTTTTGTGTATGGATACAATGGGCTCTGGGAAGAGCTGCTGTTGTGTCCTTCGGTGTTCCGCGGTGGTGTCGATCTCCGTTGTCCTTCTTCTTGAACAGATCTTCGGTTCTTTTGCTATGTGTGAGTCCTAAAAAGGACTATTTGTGCGCTCCCCAAGCGCTGGTCAGAATGACCTGAGAGATGTTGCTGTGCTGCTTTTATGCTCCTGTGGAGAGGGCGTGGTTGAGAGATGTCCAATGAGAAGTGACTAGTTGGGGGTGTGGCCTTAGTAGGCCTACAAGGTGAAGACGGACCTGGTTGGAAGCATCTCATTCCTCTTATTTAGTTCCTTTTTATTAACCAGCTACTTGTTCATATGTGCCATTCCTAACCTCTAGCAATGCATTGGAGCCTTTTGCTTTGTCACGATTATACCTATGTTTGAAAAAAACTGTACTAAAACTTAAATTTAAATATAAATGTAACCAAAAAATAAAAAATAATAATAAAAAAATAAAAATAAAAAATTAAAATTAAATTTAAAATTAAAATTGAACTGTAAAACTCTGGGGTTACTGACTATAGTTCTAAATTTAGACTTGCCACTACCATCTGTAAAACAATGGAAGCAAGCTTGGTTCTGAGAAAGATTCTGAGATGTCCGGCGCTTTCGGGGCAGATAGGAAGGTAGCCTGTCTGCCGCTCCTTCATCAGGGAGAGCGTACATTAGGTAGTAAAAAGTTAACTGTAGTTTGATATTGAAATTTTACCTTTTAAATTAAAAATAATTAAAAGTTGAGCTAACAATTGTAACTTTTGTGAGAGCTGATACATTAACTTACTGTAATTTTAGTTCTGCTTATAAACAATTAATGTTCAAAAAATGAATACATTATGCCTTATACCAGTGAGAAAACAGTGAGTGAAATATATAGACTAGTTACAGGAAAGTTGGGAAACAAGTGCAAATGCAGGCTTTTAAACCAGAAAGTTGAAAAAGATGGAAAAACTGCCAAAATGGCCAATACATTACCATTTTTGGGACAGAAACCACTCTTGTGGCAGATAGGCTACCTAGTGCTTACCACTCCCACTGATACGCCAGAAGGCTTCTTTCCAACACAGAAAGGCTTTGGGGGCTCAGAAGCTTACAAACAGTCCTGGATACAGCAAATCTGTATCTGGACTGGACTAGTTACAGGAAAGGTTGGAAACAAGTGCAAATGCAGGCTTTTAAATCAGAAATTTGAAAGAGATGGAAAAACTGCCCAAACGGTCAATAAACTACAATTTCTGGGCCAGAAATCACTCTTGTGGTAGATAGGCTACCTAGTGCTTACCACTCCCACTGATAAGCTAGAAGGCTTCCCTCCAACACAGAAAGGCTTTGGGGGCTCAGAGGCTTACAAACAGACCTGGTTACAGCAAATCTGTATCTGGACTAGACTAGTTACAGGAAAGGCAGGAAACAAGCTTAAAAAATTTTTTTTGTGGAAAGGGAGAAAGGTCCTTAATTTTGAATTTTCTTCTGTTTCTCCTAAGTGGCTTGACCTTCACAAATGTTCTCTCTGTATTAGGTAGAGTAAGCTAGTGACACTAGACTGGAATAGAGCTGGGGTACAGCTGAATAGATAGGATTGGTAGGAGTGTCTGAAGTCAAAATATGATCTCACTGCACTCGGCTGAATGAGCAAATGAGATAGACCAAGGAGGAATGTTCAAACACGAATTTTACAGGAGGGCTGGGCAATTCCAAAACCACCAGGATTAATACCAAAACAAGAACAGGGACGGTGGGCAGGAAACTAACTGCAGAGACAGAGAGAGACCACAGTATTCTATGAAACAATTGAATAGAAAAATAAATTAGAGAGAGACAGGCACAATATTTTATGAAACAATTAAATAGACAGAAAAATTAAATGCAGTACAATATTTAACACTGTAAGTTTGTACTTAACTCAGCTAGTAATGCAGTTGATTGTAGGTATGTAGCAGAAGCCAAACAACTGAGGTATTGAGCAGTAATAAATTCAAAGATGTGACTCACTTTTATAAATACAGAGAAAAAAACCCTCTAGGCTAACAGTTTAACACTGAATATCAATGATGTGAAACACAATAGCCCCCACTACTGCAGACTAGAGACTAGAGACAGAGAGAGACCACCATATTCTATGAAACAATTAAATAGAAAAAAAATAACAAGAGAGAGACAGACACAATATTCAATGAAACAATTAAATAGAAAAATGAAATGCAGTGCAATCTTTAACACTGCAAGTTTGTACTTAACTCAGCTAGTAATGCAGTTGATTGTAGGTATATAGCAGAAGTTTTATTACTATTCTGTATGGCTGTTGTTATTCTCTTTAAGGATCTGCATCTAAAACCCCACTTTCTCCATATTTTTGGAATTTTCCTCCCTGCTTCATCGTCATCTCTTTCCACTTTGAATTATAGCTTTCTTCTTGTGTTATGTATATGAGCTTTAACAGTGTAGCTGTAAAATATCCCTTCATATCCTAAACCTTCTTGTTCTTTTGGAAGGGTCAGCTTATAGGTTCATAGGAGATTACTAGGCTAATGGCTCAAGAGCCGTACAAGCCTAGACAGTTTTACCCAGATTTTATCAGATTTTCTATCCCTAGGGGAAAGAAGCAACGTTTCAAGCAAGCGAGGTTTTGACAATTTTTACAGACTGCCTCTGTCCATAAGGGATATTGGTGCCACCCCAGGAGTGAATTTCAATTTCCTATCCATTGATCCAGATTGTGCTTAAAGATGGTCAGGGAAGGGCTCTGCCTCATGTGAATAGGAAACCTATTCCAGAGGAGGGGCAATCTCTGGGATGTATATCTCTCTCCAAAATATGAAGAATAACAACAGCAACTGAAGAAACAGTCCTAGGCTCTCGGTCCACAGATTTATTTGTTTAAAAAAACAATGAACACGGAGACCTTTTCGTTTGGTATAGTAACTCAAACTTCTTCAGATAAAAAACTTTGACCATTGCACTGTTTAAATACAACAAGTTTATGTGTTTCAAATAATTACCATACTTAATTAAAACTGTTAACCCTATCCTACCTTTTGTGCAAAATAGTAAAACCATGAAAGACTTTAAAATTACTTTTGTTTTGGCAGCGCAAGTTTTTACTCTCAAACACTTAGCAGCACATACTGACTGACTTTAAAATAATACAGTCAGTATAAAATTAAATACAAAAACGAATTAATTGACAGAATGATAAACAGGAACACAACAAACCCACAGCGTTAGCAGGTGCTATAAATACAAAACAACAGGAAATTACCATCATTAAATACTCTAAGAGTTAATTGACAACGTAAGATCATTTAGTGTTTAAAAAGGCAACACTCTAATATCAAATAATTCATTCTGTAAATACACTTTTCAAGCCTTAATTAAAACAACAAAAATTCTGTTAAAAACTAATAGAAGCCTTATGTTGTTTTAATTAAGGCTTGTTTTGTATGAGATCTGATGAAGCAGCAATGCGAAAGCGCTTATCTGGAGTTTTGAATAAATAGAGTTCGTTTTATCTCTTCGTGTTCATTGCCTTTTTGGACTACATGACTGGGATTTATAGCACCTGCTAACGCTGTGGGTTTGTTGTGTTCCTGTTTATAATTTTGCTTTCTGATAACCCCAGCGCTGACCTGAAGCAAGACTAGTGTTTTTGTTTTAATTGACAGAATGAACAAAACCGTAAATATTAGGTATGTACTGTATCTTATCTTTAGACAATAAATTGGTACATTCCTCTACATTCTACTTATCTAGTAAGGCTTTTCAATTTCAAATAACTTAACATTGAACATGTTTCATTTAAGCCTGGGTGTTGACAGGCATTAACTGGAAGTTGCCACATTAATTCTAGTTTATCCAAAATAATTGAGCTTGTGCCCCCTCTGGTGTCCAAAGACACTTGATCTATAACTGAATTTAAACTGATGCATAGGAGAGTTCATAATGTGTCTAGCTAATGCATTCTCTATCTTTTTATTGTTGATACAATAAATATGCTCGTACACACGTTCCCTGAACCTCCGGTCGGTCTTTCCGATGTAGAGGGCAGGGCACGATTGGCATAAAGCCACATAAACAATCGTCTTTGAATTACAATTAAACTTCTGTTGTATGTAGGAACTAATGTTTCTAATACAAAATTTGTGCCCCGTTTCCATAAATTTACAGTAGTTGCACGTTTCACATTTGTACATTCCAGGGTTTCATATTAGGCAAGGTGCTGGTCTCTCCAATCAATTTTTTTAAGTTCATCCCTCTTCTGAATATTACTGTAGGAAAATCACCTAACTCATTCACTGTTTCTCTATCAGTACTTAGAAGGTTCCAATTTTTGATAATAACTTTTTTGACCTCCAATGCATCAATACTAAACGTAGTTATGAAGCTCGACCTAAATCTTTGATTTTTTTGTTATGTTAGGTGTATTAGGTTGGTTCATATTATTCAATTCAATTAGATTAGAGTTGACATTGTTGACTAGTCTTTCTTGCCTAATTCTTCTGTTAAGGATTGGTCTGTATGTCCCATTACTTCTTTTAATTTGAACTTCCATAGTCAGTTCTAGGATTAGTTGGTTTGGATAACCCCTTTTCAAAAACATATATCTTGCATTCTCACATTCGTCTAAGAGGTCATTTTCTAGTGATACCATCTTTTATAATGGACTTTTGTTATTGGTAAGGTGCAAAAATGTGTTAGAATATGTTTTTTTCTATGGATCCTTGCTATATTTCTTAACTGGCTTCTGTCTTTCTTGAGTTCGACATCTAAGTATGTTATGGTCTCTGTGTCAAAGTTACTTGTAAAATGTAAAAAGTGTGTTATGTTATTTAAATAGTGCAACAGTTCTATAGCTGCATTTTTGTTACCCCCTCGGGATAATAAAAATATCAGCCCAAAATCGGGTGTAATAATGTAACTGAGTTTCAATGTTGCTGTTCTTAAGTATACTCACTTTTACTATTTTTCACAAAAGGTGGGACAGGGTTAGCAGTTTTAATTAAGTATGGTAATTATTTGGAACACATGACCATGTTGTATTTAAACAGTGTAATGGTCAAAAGTTTTTTGTCTGAAGAAGTTTGAGTTACCATACCAAATGAAAAGCACTTCATGTTCATTCTTTTTTAAGAAATAAATCTGTGGACCGAAAACCGAGGACTGTTTCTTAGGTTGCTGTTGTTATTCTTCGTATTTTGGTGGTAGTACTTGTGGATTCACTTGCATATATATCTCTCTCTCCAGCATGATCGATTCATGCCAAAGAACTGGCTTAGATTCTTACCATGGGTAACCCTTTTGCAGTTAGCTTTGTGAATATGCAACACTTCCATCAGTGCTTTGTAGGTCAGGCATAGATCACCCCTCAGTAATCAGTAGGAAACTGAATATGTGATAGAGCTTATTATCAGTCCGCATATGACATTTTGTTTATACTCTGTATTTTTTTTGGGGGGGTAAGAAATCTCTGAGTATGCTCCAGCTGTTGCGGGTGCCTGGTGAGGTGCATGCCAAAGGATGCATTGTACTCAATTATTGGTCTGATGAGAGATGAGTGCAGTGGTACTATGACATCCTTAGCTCTGAATGCCATGCTGTTACTTATAAGCTGAGCCACATAGAAGGATTTCCTCACCACTGTAGGACATGGGAAGGTCAAAGTTCAGATTACTGTCTATCTGATTACCCAGATTTCTCTCCACTGGGTCCACTCTAGGGGGGGCTGCTATCAATGTTGTAATTCACAGGGGTATTTGATTTCCCAAAGGGTATTATTATCCATTTCTTCTCATTCAATTTGTGGCCATGGCTCTGACACCAATCATTAATTTGCACCAGTCCTTTCTGTAGGATATCAGCATTGTTTGGGGAGTCAGTAATTGCTCCCATCTTGCAGTCATCAGCAAACCTGTTCAGCAAAATGCCGTCTACATTTACCTTGACATCTGAGAAGTATATCCCAAACAGCCAGAACTGATCCCTGTGGTAATCCACTGGTGATTGGCCTCTTGCTGGATGTGTCCTATCCGTGATCCATTTGGATATCCATCTGGTGACATAGAGGTTTATGCCCAATGTTGTGAGTTTATCTATAATATATGAGTGGGGTATTGTGTCAAATGTCTTGGCCAGGTCAAGGTGGGTGGTATGCACTGTCTTACACTCATCCATGGCTTTGGTAACTTTCTTAAAAAAGTTCACCACATTGAGCAGGCAGAACCCACCCTTGACAAAGCCAAAGTGGGTTGGCTCTAGACTCTGGAGATTTCCAATGTCGTTGTTCATGAGGTCCAAGATTAGCCTTTCCAGAGCCTTGCATATGATGCTAGTCAGACCTATGGGTTGGTAGTTTTCTGGGTCCACTGATGGTCCCCCTTGTGCAGAGGGATGACAGTTGGTGTCCTCCAGTCTACTGGAACAGTGCCTGTTTGGAGACTCTGGTTCAATCAAGATCCGAGTGGGTTTGATAGGTCATGCTTCAGACTATTTAATAGACTCACTGGGAGTCCATCAGGGCCCATTGGTGCTGTATTTCTAGCTTTAGAGAGTACAATGACAATGTGTTCTTTTGTGATAACAGGCAAAGGATTGGTAGGGGTATTCCACGGGAAGTGACTGGAGGTGATCAGGGGGTGAAATTTTAGCAGAATTTATCAGCCAGCAGGTTTGCTGTTTCTTTTGGATGAGTATAGGTAGAGCCATCTACAACTCGACCCTTGCCCTCTTCCCCTTCCAGATAAAATCCTTCAACTCTTTATTAATTACTGTCCATCACTTTTTATTTCTGGTTGAAAAAATATGCCTGATCTGTGTATAAGACTAAAAACATTTTAGTGTTATATTTATAGTATTATATTTGCTTGTACCTTACTATCCATATCCATTTAATAGATTTTCCAGTTTCTCAGTTTTTGTATTATCTTTTGTTGAGTCTCTTCCCACATAT
This sequence comes from Protopterus annectens, assembly GCF_019279795.1. NCBI lineage: Eukaryota > Metazoa > Chordata > Ceratodontiformes > Protopteridae > Protopterus > Protopterus annectens. Next base: position 801,859,409 of record NC_056750.1, on the reverse strand, counting down.
CCTTAGCTGCCACACTGGAATTATTTTTAATCCATACTCCTAAGTACTTCATTTTTTCATATCCCCATAAATATGGATATTGCTGAACCATTTTATGTGCGGGTACATAATTTACCACCATTGCTTTTGTTTTATCTTCATTAATTTTATATCCTGAAAAGAAATTAAACTGTCTCAAAATGTTCCACAACACTGAGATGTCCTTTTCTGGTTTTATCAGGTACAAAATAATATTGTCGGCAAATAAAGCCAACTTTTCTTACTTATCATGCCAATTATATCCTTGAATTTCTGAGTCCCTTATTTTCTTTGCCAACGGCTCTGAACAACAAAGGAGAAAGAGGATACCCTGCCTGGTTCCTCTGTTCAGACACACCTTATCAGAGAGGAACCCCCCCCCCCACACTTTAATTTTTGCCTCAGATCCCATATATAAATGCCTAATTAACCTTATTATTCTATCAGTGGAGATCTGGGCAGCGTAAGCCCCCAGGAGAGGGATCAGTAGAAATGTTGCAGCCAGGGGGTAGACTGGGGAAATGTGTGCTTGCAACCTGAATGTCCAGCCTCCTTTTGAAAAATTCAAAGACTCCCTTGGTGGTTTGGTTATATTATAGAGTCATGGCTGTAATTATTGGCAAGGACCCCTGGACAATTATCAAAATATGGGTGGCTGGTGCAGGGGTCTGAGAGGCATGGCTAAAATTATTGATAGTTGCCCAGGGGTCCTTGCCAAAATATTTGTGGTTGATGCAGGGGTCTGCAATAGTGTGGATCCTCTTAGATGTCTCTACGAAGAAGAGAACCTGCCCGTGTCCAAGGCTGGAGTGCTGCAGATGAGTAGAGAAAGGAGGGTGTTGGGAGGGGGCAGTGTCTGAAGCTGTAGCTGCCTGTAAAAAATTTAAAGTTGTTTCTGATGGTTTAGTGTAATGTGGAGCCAGGGATCAAATTATTTATTAGCTAGGACCCCTGGGTAATTATGCAAGCATTTATGGCTGGGTGTCGGGGGTGCACAGAGACATGGTCAGTGGTATGAGTCCACCCTGGAAGAACCATCAATGAAGTTCCAGGGTGAAATAGTGAATATATGTGGCTGGGGAAGAAGTGCTGCAGCTCACTATGTAGTGCAGGTTTCCGGGGAAAGAACCTGGTGCTGGATGTCCCCAGGGCTGGGAGAAGTGGCCAGCAACCATGGCTGGAGTGATGCAAATAGGGAGAGCAGGGTTGCATGAAGCTATGCCCTGAAGCAGTTGCCTGGTGGGGGGGTTGGAGTCCCTCTCATAAGTTAGTGTGTAGTAGGAGTAAGAAGTGGAAGGTTTTATCCAAGTAAGGACTTTGATTTTTTCATTAAAGAAAAAAGTAAAAGGGGAACGGTTTTTAGACTATAACAATAGCAAAATAATATAAATATTATGACGGAGAATTGGAATGGGATATTTGTTTTCAGTTTAATGGCAGAATTAGGTATGGGGCCTAAGTTTGTATTTAAGAGAGGAAGGAATTAAAAATCTAGTTTAAAATGGAATAAAGACTTCTTAAAAAGAGAGTAATAATTATGGAATGTATAAATGTGGGCGTGTTCACAGTGTTGCTATATTTTTGAAGGAAACAGTATTATTATTGCTTCATACCCCAAAATATTAAATAGAATGGAAAATTTAATTGTAACATCAATGGGGTAGTTTAAGTGGCACAATGTATGTCCCTTAAAGCATTCTATGTAGGTAAGACTGAGTGATCCATGAGGTTAAGAATATATGAGCATATGCATTCTATAAAGAAAAAAAGAAAAAAATGCTTTAATTAAGCACTCGGTTGGGAGTAGTAGTTTAAAATATTTTTTTATTTTTGAAAAAGTATCACTTAATGAAATAGGGGGTACTTGGGAAGTTTTTTAAATTTATTTATTTATTTTAGAAAGTAGTGAAGTACACTGGCAGCTTAAATTAAATGTTGTACAATTTCCAGTTATTAATGAAAAATTACATATTAGTAGTACTCCGGTTATAAAATGTGATAGGACAAAATAACATATTTAGTCTTAAGCTATTTCTGGGTGTGTTTTATATACATATATATTTAATGAGTTTCACTTTATAATCTAGAAATACTAAAATACTGAATTTTAGTATTTTGAGAGTATAAAGTCGAAAGTGCAGTTACGCAAAACTGTATAATATCGAATGCGGAAATGTTGAGTCCGCCTTTGCGTTGTTGAGTTCGTGATATTCGGTGCAGTTTGTGGCTTTAGCTGGGGGATTCAGGTAAATGGTGTTCTTATAAGGGCACTCGGTAGGGATTTTAGTGTGTGTGTGTGTGTGTGTGTGTGTGTGTGTGTGTGTGTGTGTGTGTGTGTGTGTGTGTGTGTGTGTGTGTCTGTGTGTGTATAGTGGTTGATTTTATGTGTTTGTGTGTTTAGTGTGACCTCGGAGTTAGTATATATAAGTAGCGGTCGAAAGTGCAGTTACGCAAAACTGTATAATATTTATTTATTTATTTATTTATTTATTTTTTAGAAAGTAGTGAAGTACACTGGCAGCTTAAATTAAATGTTGTACAATTTCCAGTTATTAATGAAAAATTACATATCAGTAGTACTTCGGTTATAAAATGTGATAGGACAAAATAACATATTTAGTCTTAAGCTATTTCTGGGTGTGTTTTATATACATATATATTTAATGGGTTTCACTTTATAATCTGGAAATACTAAAATACTGAATTTTAGTATTTTGAGAGTATAAAGTCGAAAGTGCAGTTACGCAAAACTTTATAATATCGAATGCGGAAATGTTGAATCCGCCTTTGCATTGTTGCGTTCATGATATTTGGTGCAGTTTGTGGCTTTAGCTGGGGGATTCAGGTAAGTGGTGTTCTTGTAAGGGTACTCGGTAGGGATTTTAGTGTGTGTAGTGGTTGATTTTATGTGTTTGTGTGTTTAGTGCGACCTCGGAGTTAGTATATATAAGTAGCGGGGGTCACCCTCCCACATGGGGGGTGCAGGAGTAGGTGTGTCTGTTTGTTATGTCGTGTTTGTGTGTGTTGTTTTGTTTGTTATCGTGTCATTAGGTAGGTGTATGTGTGCTTGTTTGTGTGGTGGTGTGTGTATGTGAATGATCGCGATTTTGAATTTCGTGGTTGTGGGTGTCGTTTTTTGGGCTTTCAGCTTTATAGTCTCGAGATAACAAAATTCAGTATTTTAGTATTTTGAGATTATAAAGTGAAGCCATTTAATGGCTATCATGGATTTATATTATCATTTTAAATATTAATAAACTGTATTAGGTTAGGATCTGGCTAAAATTGAGGTTGTTTGAGAATTTAATATTTATGAGGTTTGTTTTAAGTTGGATTTGATTGCTGGATAAATTAAATTAATGGAACAAATTGATTTTATAATGTATTCATTAGTATTATTGGTCTGATGAAATTCACATGACTTGGTGAACAAAAGTGCTTACTATTAACTATGTATTGTATTTTATTTTATTTATTAAAGTATTGTGGCATGGCACCTGATTTTTTGTGTGTTTATTTATGGGCCAGAATGATGTTTATGTCTGGGTATGGTGAAATGCCCAGGGATAAGCAGCCAGGGTCCCTGGGATCAGCAGTGGTGCTAGTCTGGCCTGGGGTGGAAACCCTTGGGAGAACCAGGGTCATGGAAGTCACAAGGAGGAATTTTTTTTGTTTGTGGCCATGGAAAGAGTATTGTGGCTATGTATAAGAGTAGGCTGTTGGGAGCAATCATTTTGGCTGGCCATCTCCCATTGTTGGAGGATGTCTGTGCCATTGCTGTTGTATTCACTATGCACTGCATTGGCTTTACCACAAAGAAAACCATTACAGTATGGATTATTGTGTGGTTAATGTTCCCCAGCATTTAAGGCAAGAATATGTCCAAACTGTAGTGAAGGGGTCCTGTCATGCATGAAGATGTGCCACATTAAGGCTGGTAGTTGTGTATCTTTGTTTTGACTACCCTCATGGAGGAGGGTCTTGTTGTACCACTGTGTTCTGCAAGGTTCTTTCTTAGGATATCTGAGCTCTATCCCTCCTGGGTGCAAAGCTGGCCTCTGAGTAGCATCCATGGTGTCCTGCATACATGCATACATACATATATTGATCTACTTCAAATGCTTAAAGTTGCAGAACTTCGAGGACAAGGTGATCGATGTTCTGCAATATCGAACATGAAAGAAGACTAAATTAAAAAAAGATAAAAATTCTGCTTCTAAGTTTTTGCAGGGGGGCAAGCCTCCCTGCTATTTAAATATGGGTTACTATTACATTATCGAAAGATAATGTAATCGAATGGCCAAAACATCGAAACAGCCGCATTTCAAGGTTTGAATTGTGGGATCGCAATACAGTGAAGATTGGGATATTTAACCTTTCCTCACTGTAGTGCAATCTCGGAGTTGGAATATATATTTAGCTGGGGGGGGGGGGCACAGCCACCCACAATAAAAGTTTCGAAATGCGGCCGTTTCGATGTTTCAGTGAAATGTTCAAACACGTAATAATCGAACCCAAAATGTCGAAATGCCATAATGTCCAATGGCAAAAAAAACATAAAAACACCCAAACAAACCATAAAAATGCTGTAAGCAGGGGGGCAAGCCCCTCCCTGCACCACCAACCCCCCCCCACTACTTAAATATACCAACTCCGAGATAGCACTACAGTGCAGACAATGGAAAACTTTCATGTCCGCACTGTACGGAGATCTCCATTGAACCATCCGACATTCAGACGGTTTGAGATTTAGGGGTTGATTATTACTTGTTCGAACATTTCACTGTTCGATCACGTAATATAGACCCTGATTAGGCAACTGCAAGAAAATATGGGAAAGTAGGTGTTTTGGAGCAGGAAATATACTCCCAGAAATATGGACTCCATGCTGTGCTGTGGGACCCAGTCACATTCAGTAATAAAGATGGCTGATAGTCTCATACTGATAAATGTCATTTGGGTTGTTATTGGTTTAGTCACCTTGCACTAGATGGCCTTTTGGTCTCTGGAGCAAACATAGTTAAGAGTATTGTGAACTCAAGGCAAGACTGTGATGCGTAGGCTGAACTCTACAGGTCATACCTGTTATGGCAGTTTCTGTGCAAAAGACAGAGTTCTCTGTACTTCTTACTTCAGTGATAACCATCAACAGTACTGCTGTCATCCAGCCCTCCAGAATGCCAGGGACACCACTAAGCATAGAAGGCTCCATTTGTGTGCGGACAGCTCAGCCTTGTTCTCTTCTCTCTTCTAAGGTGTTACTTTGTGCTTAACAGAAATATATGCTTATCCTGGCAATGTCTGTTGAATTCTAGGTGAAAGACAGTTTGCTTGTTTCAAAATTTGGTTAGTTTTCGGATGTTGTCCTGAGTAATTGGTTTCTCAAACTGGAAAACATGTACAGTCTATAATGATTAGACAGCATCTAGATGACTGGTTTTAGGGATAATGCAAAGACAGAGTTCATGTATGCTGTTTGCAAAGCATCAGTGTGCTTCCTTTGGGTCCTTGTCCTATTCCCACTCTTGCTGTCCTGCTTTAAGCCTGCATCTGCACAAGCCTGGATAACAGAAGGTAGATTTGTTTGATATTATCTGAAGGAGGTGGCTTAATTCCTTTGAAGAGTTCCAAGGCACTATAACCAAACATAATCGAGGTACAGGAAATATATATTTGTGAGAAAGCTGTACTTTGAGGTTTTGAAAGTCTTCTGTTCTGTGTGACTTTGTTACATGGACTAATCAGTCTGGCTCATGGTTTTCTGCTGGTTGAGGGTCCTTGTATGTTACCTGGTTGCAGAAGTTCCTGGGAATTTAAAAGTCAAACCTTTTTACATTAATACATATCTACAGTATGTGTGTTACTTATAATCAAGCCTCCTGAGATATGGTGTCAAACTGGCAAAATATCTGCCATAACTGAAAAAATGTTGGCAGAGCTGAAGAAGTGGATTTGCTGGACTACAAATGTATAATTCACAGTGGAAATATGGGTGAGTTGCACCCTTCATGGAATACTTATAGAGGAAAGAAACTTGGTTGAGAAATGGTATCTGTGGATCCAGACATTTAATTTATTCCTTACTGCAAGTGAATTTACTGAACAGTTTGGAGTGATTCATTGTGCTGCAATCCTGAATGTTGCCAGAGAAGAGCTTTTTATAATGAAGAGCAAGATGAATGGCATCACTTAAAAAGTCTATAGCCACCGTCAGGCGAGAAAGAATCAGCAATTTATTAGACACGTCTTTTTATAAGAACACTTTTTTTAAAAACAAGCAACATCTTTATTAAATTATCATGTATGACACAGGCAATTTTACATTTATATGAATGACAAAAAAAAATACCTTTTTATAAAACCACTTGGTCCTAAAATACTATAGATGCATGTTACTGAGCATAAGAGCAATCAACAACCTGAATTTGGTGAGTTGCAAGGCCTTCTTAAATGAATCTGAGTAATTTGTGGTATAAGAAATGATGTAACCAAGGGGTACGCTTCAAGTGAAATGGACCTGATTTCATTAAAAGCTGTGGATGTGTGCAGAGGAAGGAAATTTGTAGCACAGAGCCATTCACTAAAGAAAATATGTGTAAAATAAAATGTAAGTCAAAGAACAAAGGATAAAGGAAATAAAGGTGGGGTGAGTTGTAGAAGTAATGGATTAAAAAAAAACATCCATGTGGCAATATGCTAACAAAGTCATGAAGGAGAGGAAACACTGCATCATTGATATTCTGGCGTTCGTTTGATGTGGCTATGAACATGATAGGATGAGGTTTTCTCAAGCTCTTAATCAAGTTTGCAGAATCTACACTAGAAAAGCCCACTTTTCTATAATGTCCAAATACAATATATTTAGAAAACATTGCAAGTTGTTGAATGGAAACTTGAACATAACATGTTTATTAGTGTTGTTGAAGTGAAAAGACTTGATGCCATGAAGTGAGTAAATGCATCATAGACAGTAAAAGAAAACTACTACAAAACTCTTGTAGGCAAAGTACGGAATTTAAACTTTATTCAGGTGCAAAGTGGAATATCTTATCAGAAATTAATTTTAAACTGAAAAAAAGCTAAAGAGAAAGCTGCACACATTAACATATTCTGGCCACTGAGTGACACTGTTAGTTTGAAAAGTGCTGATATGTCAATATGAGAATAAATGTGTTCTTTTTCTAATAGTTGGATGCAAATTCTATTTCATGTTTTGCATTTGTAATTTTCTTAGAGGATAAGTAGAATAAAAATAATTTACAGTGAAGAGGGAAGTAGTGCATGTGTTCAGAATCTTTTCAACATCTTTCAGATGCTGTGCAAAACTATGTTGGTGATATTCTGAATGATTGTGATGATTTATTCACGACCCTAGGAAGTCTGCAAACTGAAAGGGTGACTAGAATGTTTTGTGTTATAAAGACTGAGGGATTCACACTTGCAATGATCTGCGCAAGTTCTGAATATAGTGATTCAAACAGAATATCACTCATTACTCAGTGTTAAAGAAAAGGTAATAATAGAAAAACAACCAGGTAGTCTCCAATAATAGAAAAACAACCTGCTTGTGTTTAGTTTTGAATTTTTGAACGTTTGTATTTTATTTTGGATTAAAGAAAAGGTCTTAAAATATCAAATGCTATTTTTCTCAGTGTTAGATACAGTCCAGGAATTCTGGCAATTAATACTGGATAAAATAAGTTCCAAATTGTTTACATTTATTATGACATTAGGAAGCATCCATTCCTGTGACTTCTATTTCGTACTTTGGCAGTACTAGAGGTGCTTGAAAGAGCTGCTATACAAGTAATGAATGCCCATGAATTTATTGTAAATGTAATTAATGATCTTTTAGTGCAGTGTCTGAAGAAGCACCTTTGGACATGAAAGTGCTTTTTTTTTGCTAATAAATTATTGTCCTTCTAGCCATGGCAGTTGGGTTCATTTTGTGATGTTTGTGGAATGTTACTCAGAGTCACCAAAGTTGTTGAATCAAGACTCAGACTGGCTCAAGTTTTTGCTCTTTGTACACAGCACCCAATCAATCTTATTGTCTGTATGGTTTAGTGAAGTCTTTTGAGTGGTCTTGTTGAAGTTGGTCACCACTGTGATGGTGCAATGAGAAGATAAACATAACTATCTGAAGGCAGGTAAAACTCATAACTAGACTTCTGTAGATGAAATTCAAAAGGATGCTTAATGAAGTGACCCCTTTATAGTGGTTACACTTGAGCAATGCAGGAAGGAAATGGCCCACTCTTAAAATACGAAAGCTTTATTAAAGTCAAGTCCAGACCATTAATGCTTTAACTTATATCACTGCTTTTTCATCTTACATCAAGCAGACTTCATCAGATGAATACACCATCATGTTGAACTGTTTTACCTCCACACTAAGTTACATAACACCAATAAAAATCCCAAATCAAATGTCAATCTCAATAATTGATTAACCAGCCATAAGTAAAGCTTTTGAAATACACTTAAATATTTATCTATAAAACATAAATCCTATAAAATAGGTTTCCTATGTAGCATTGTGCTCTTAAATACTTAAAATGCTGTAACTTTTTATATATACAAAATACTCCATCTAGTGACCTGTACTTGAATTATAACCATCATTGTCTAATAAAAATACATTAGTAACCAACAGTTCCAAAAGAATAAATTAAGATGTTTCTTAACAAATTCTTTAAAAATTAACTTTATGTGAAAAAAAAAAAAAAAATCATAGCTTAGCAGTCCTTAGTTTCAGTACTGGGGCCAACAAAATGTTTTCATTATGTCCTGGGGTTTGTTAGCTTCTAAAACAATTTGCCAATACAGTTCTTTAAATTCAATAGTTGTTTCCCAGGGTCCTCCCTTCTTATCCTTTGGTATCCATTCTAACACAAAAAATGCATAATTCACTTGCTTACAACCCTGTGTGTGTTTATACAGAGTATTGTTTTCATTATGAGTCTGAATATCATAATAATGTTCATGTTTTCTTCTTTTAAGTGTGCATTCGGTTTTCCCAATGTAAAATGCACCTCACGCTTTACACTGGGCCAAATATACTACCCCATATGGTATTATAGTTGGTATATGTTTTTTGATTAGTAATCAATTATTGAGATTGACATTTGATTTGAGATTTTTATTGGTGGTACGTAACATAGTGTGGAGGTAAAACAGTGTCAACATGATGCTGTATTCATCTGATGAAGTCTGCTTGATGTAAGATGAAAACACTGTGATATAAGTTAAAGTGTTCATGATCTGGACTTGACTTTAATAAAGCTTTTGTATTTTACAAGTGGACCATTTCCTTCCTGCAGTTCTCAAGTGTGTTCTTTTTTCTTCTTGGTATTTTGGATTTGAGCACTAGTCCGTATGTGATTTATTTATTTATTTTTGGTTTTGGCCGTTATAGTAATTCCCATAGACTTCATATGGTATAAGTACCCGAGTAAGACTGAACTCCATACTTTCTGTGACACTCGCGCAGTCTACAGCCTAGGTATAGTTTGTCATTTTCCGTGAGTAAGGCATTTTAAGGCAAATTATATGAAAATAGTACATCCTCATTAATCTTAAATTCCCTTTACTTTTTCACATCTGGCATTGATTAGAAGACCAGACATAACACTTGAGATAGAAATGCCTAACTACAGGCGAAGGAAAATAGATTTACAAACTTAAAAGGAAAATAGAGATTAAGGAATGGGACAGCATCAAAGGAGTAGCACAAACTAGAGAACAAATCAGAATTTTTTAGTGTATAGGATGTTGGCCAGCTGTTTGGCTAAGGGAAGTTTGGCATGATAGAGAATGTGGGGTCTATAGGAAATAGAGAAGCATTGTGGGAACTGCAGACTGCAGTGTAATTGGGTAGTCAGATAAAAAAAGGACAGAGTGGGACTGAGAGAATGTGTTATCAAGCCAATAGAACAGAGTAGAACATTTACTTAGCAAAAAAAAGGATATTTGGTCCCTTAAGTTGGCATTCTTAGGGTCCGTACGCCCCGGAAACTATCTTCAATTTCAGATAAGCTGGAAAACTCATCTTTTGACACTGTAATGTCTTATATGCAACCAGATTTTGATGTAGCTGACATACAGTATATTGGCATTGAACTCATTCATTCCATCAGCATTTACTGCTTCAGTACCAGTAACGTCTCTGGTGTTTCCATATTTTCAGATAAAAAAGAATTAATATCTCCCTTCAGAATATTCTGCAGACTATTCATTTGTCCATTTTCTTCAGAAGAGAAAAGTAACTAACACTGTGACTGTAAAGGGTCCATAAATATGAAGGAGCTCTGTTAGCGCACCAAAAACAAAATAGAAAGCAGACCAAATTACTCCTCCTAATATGTGCTAAATGCTGACAGATACATTTCTTTAATTTTCTTTAAGTCTTACCTATATGAAAGGCAGGACAGACTTCATATAAAGCAATATATATCACATTTTCACTGTCACATTCAAGAACAACAAAATAAAGAATTCTCAGTCTAATGATGGATGTGGGCCTTGATGTCTCCTTATGCATGTCTAGAGATGTCTTTGTGTAGATCATTCTGACAGTAGGTCTATTACTGGATGCAACTCCCAAGTCTAAATGAATGATACACTGAGCATTTTATTGGCTGATTTAATCTGTCGTGTTCTTATCAGTAAATTATTCCTGGAAAATTTGTGCCATTTTTAGAGCTAATGGATGTGATTTAGCCAGGCAACTTTGGGTAATATAGACAAACTTGGGGCAGAGGCATGCTTTCATGGTTATAATGTAACTTTCAAATTTCTAAACAGCTTTCCATTTATCATTAGCACTGACTGTTTTCCCTGGTGAATATGAGTAATAGCTTAATTCTGAGAAGGGAGCATAACAAATGGTGCTCACACCCAAGGAGGACAGCAGTTGCTGCTGTCGTGACTCGGGAATGTAATGATAAAAAATAACATTACAGCACTGATTCCAAGATCATGTGATTGGAATGAGTATGCTTTAAAACCTTCTAATAAAGATCTGTTGGAGGACAAACCTTATTCTGTCAGCCAGTGTGATCCTGCAATGACAACATAACATTTTCTGTGGTTAATAAGCTCTTTGCCAGTCTGGTGAAAGGTGAAGCACTGCCTCTTCCACAGTGTGCATCTTGTTGTACCCTTGATGCTTATAACCAGATGTTCCAGAGTAAAGTTAATCATTTCTGACTAGAAGTCAGTGTTTTTGTATATTGCTTAGAAACTGAAATATTTATTGTATATTAATTAACCAGGTAAGTGAAATGGTTCAGAGACCCTTTTCAGTCAAAAGCAAGGCCACATGCCAAATACAGACAGTAACAGCTGAATTACAGACAAAAAAAAAAATCATTATTGGCATTTGTGTTACAGGGCAAAATGAATCATTGGCATTAATAACTTGAAGAGTTTTGATTGTAAGTGCAAAAGACATATTGCTGCAAAAGGAATAAAGCAGTTATAGTCTTCATATCTGCATTGTGTTACATAATTACAGAATGTTAATTTCATTATAAGAGAATATTGTAACAACTTAGCTTAAGAAACTGGCATAATTGTATGGCTACATGGTGCTTAATTGGATATCATTTTAGTCTAATCATAGCCATATTCTAGAGGTATACAGGTAAGTATCTATAAGTTGAACTGTTAATTTAAAATAATAATGCATATATCTGCATATATATATATATATATATATAAGTGTCAGTCACTGAGTAATTCTTTATCTCAATGGATGTAACACTTTAAGAATATGTGTGTCAGAATTCTGCTATACTGATTGATCTGTCAAACTTTTCTACTACCAAGAGCAGAGAATTAAGGCAGTAGCATAACAGACCTGCAAAATATAGAACTCTGTAAATGATCAGCCAGTCTAATTCTGCAAAATTGTTAACTGGTGGGAGCCATCTAAGCCACTGATATCACGGGTGATTTTCTATTGTTATGCTATGTATGCACTTTTCTTAATTACTTGATACATAACTACATTTGACATAACTTAGAACTGTAATCTTGTCAGTGTTTTGACCTCACCTTCTGTATTTTCCATGTTGGTTGTTTAATTAATAACTTCTACAGTTTTGCAGTGTAATCTTTTTATTGTTTCTACATGGGTATTTCTTGTTTCTCTATGTGTATGTCTTCATACTTTTCACTTATAAAATGTCCGTTTGCTAAGTGGGATCACCAAGTTAAGTAACATAAACCAATAAGTTACTATTCACAGAAAATGCATAGCGTAATCAACAAGTTACTCCTCGAGTTTCATTTGCATATTTTTTGTGTAGTATATCTCTTATTAGATTTTTGGGAAAATTCTTGTTCAGCCGTTCTCTTTATTTGAAATAAAAAGCCTTCAAAAGCTCTAGATATTACATTAGTTTATGGCCCATTTCACATTCTACAGCTATTTGAAACAGAACAAGTGTTTTTCAATTTGAACACTGGCTTGTAAAAGTCATGGTTAAAATCATGATGAACAAAATGATCACAAAAAGCACATTTAATAAAACACAAAAGCAACATTGTGAAGAATTGGATCAAGCTATGAAAATATGTTGCCTGCTACCCATAAACCTTGAGTAACATACAGAAAGGAATCAGTCGTAGTTTCTTTGACAGCTGCCATATACTTATTTTATTGATCACACATCTTTAAACATTGTTATTGCAGTTCAGTATCAATGGCAACTTTTGGCATTTACAAATACATGTTTATATTTTGTGTTTATATTCTTTATTCCTCCGGGCAGCCATGGTGGTGCAGCAGTTAGCATTGCCACCTTACAGCAAGAGGTTCTCCGGTTCGATCCTCGGCTGGGGTGCCTTCTGTGCGGAGTCTGCATGTCCTCCCTGTGGTCGGGTGGGTTTCCTCCGGGTGCTCTGGTTTCCTCCCACATTCCAAAGACATGCTGTAGATGGATTGGACACACTAAACTGGCCCTAGGTGTGAGTGCGTGCATGTGTGTGCCTTCTGTGGAAGGTTGGGCGCCGGGCTGGCAACTCGACACTGTAAAACTCCACTGCCAATCATGAGCAGACAGGTGATCCGCTGTGGTGACCCCTGACTGAGAAAAAGCTGGAAGAAGATTCTTTATTCCTCCAGTTAAGTATTCCTTATTCAGTTTATGCCTTTTTGCTTGTTAATTGTTTTCCTATGTTTTGCCTAATATAGCAGGACTGTAATAGTAACAGTAGCACTGAACACTAGCATGAAACCCTGAACTATTCCTCCCATGATGGTTATAATAACTGCAGTGTCAGTGAGGTTGTTACTGTCCTTCAGTCCACTTTCCCCCTTACATATAACAAGCAAGAGGTTCTGGTTTGTCTTTACTTCTGCTATCAATGTAAGTACTTAGCAGTGATGAAATTATTCAAAATCTGCTTGCCTGTGGTTCTGAAGTGTAAACATAGCATGTTTTATTTGTAATAACAAAACATAACTCTATAAAACACTAAAAGCTACGATCGCCCTCAATTAATAAAATCCAATGAAATATAATGAAGATAGTGTGGAAAACAGATTACCATAAAAATTGGATTAGAAGATAATATGTAACTACTTATTAAGGATCAGTGCAGATTAGGCAGACTCACAAACATGGAAGACTATGGAAGTTATTTTTAAAAGATTTTTTTTGTAGAAAATGTAAAAATATCAATTATGTAAGATTTTTTTTCTTCCGTTTTATAAAATATGTTGCATGGGACAGCCTGTTGAAGGTATACTTGCTGTAGTAATTTTGGCAAACTGGCAAATTGTTTCTTTGGCGAAAGTTTACACAAATTGGTATGCCATTTTTCCTTTCCAGTTTTCTAAAATATTAATAAAACAGTTGAGAAAATGTTACAGGTAAGTCACAACATGCTGTACATTACTTATACAAATTCACTGATGTAAAATAAAACTATGGGGAGTCTAAAAGAGCATGGAAGTTACACCAGAATAATTTACAGCACAAGAGGAATATTAAACAGGTGATATGATGTTGTAACATGACAGGAGATGCCATTAATTGTTGAGGAATGAAGCCAAAAACACCAACTGATGCCTCACTTTTATTTAATTTAGGTTTGTCTAGTTAAATGTACAGGAATCTAAATTACCAAAAATACAACGAGGAAATGCCTGTTAATTTGAAGAGTCAGTCATGAGATTTTGTTATATGTGTACTACAGAGTTTCTCAAGCAATAAAAATAAAATACACAAACCCTTTTTGAACAATAAAACTATATTCCTTATAAAAAATTGTGTCACAGAAACAGAAAGCCTATCATTGGTTTGAGCAGTAAATTACCATTCTGCAGTTATGAAGATTGTAGAAAATTGATTTTACCATGAAAGCATATATGTTGAATATTGATGGCTAAAAGGATACTCTTCATATACCATATGCCCAAAATCCTTTCTTTATACTAGAGGCTATTTTCTCAAGTGTTGCACAGTGGGGAAACGTTTAAAGGGATGGGTGTAAAGAACACTGGTATAGGTGTTCTGAAAAAAAAAAGATCTGACAGTACTTGTTGAATGCCTTAAATACTTGCCACCGAATAGAAAAGTTAAACCATATTGCTTAGACATGGTACACTAAACTTTAAAAAGTGTGCTATATTCTGTTTATTTAAATAAAGGTAAAATTTCTGAATGATAAGATTAGAAAAATGTTAGATGATGAACTATTAAATATACCAATAGGTCATAGCTTGGAACTAACTGAGTAACTCCATGTAGAATCAGAGTAGGTTGTTTCACTCAGGTCTGGAATGGGTTGTACAGTGTATCACCATACTTTTCAAGTGCTTCAGAAACACTAAACAGCTTGTTAAAACTGCTTATTTATATGTTGATGCAGGTCACACACTTGAAGTTAAGTTTGTGTAATATCAGAAATAGGTGAGAACAAATTACTTTTTTATTTATTTACTTATTATTATTGTTATTGCTGAAGCTAATGCTGGTGCAGTAACATCAGGCTTAAATGTTTGCAAAATACATTTAAAATGAGTCCATGCAATGTAAGGACACTACCTGCCTTTTGCACAGATTTAGCTACGTCAATTTGCTTTGCTTATGAAGTTTCCTTTCTGCTTTGTCTAGTTCCCTGTATCTAGCTCTGAACCACATTGAAATGCTGCTGTATTAATCCCAGTCCATTCATAAATCAATTCAAGACTACTTTATACACTCATATAACACAAAATTAAAAAAAGGCAAGTAACTATACACCTATATCTGATAAGTGCAGGCATTAATGCTCCAGATGGTGTGTAGTTAACACACTAAAGATAATAATTTCAAACATTTCCCTTATTGATATGAGGATCAGCTTCAATATCATAGGTTCTTGCACTCTGTCTCAGAGAAAATTCCCCAAACTAGACCAGTGTTGGGGTATCTTCATAAAAACAAAAACACGTTGCAGTGTACAGAAAATGATTGGCCATCACCAAATGCATAAAGACAGATTTAGCTTCGTATATTATCTCATTATCAAACTGATATTCGCTATACATCTCAGCAGACACGATCAAGAAAACCAAGAATATGGCAAAAATATCCTCTTTCCTCTTCATTATATGCTTTATGTTTAGAAACATTAGTAAAGAAAATAAAGAAGTCCGAAATTGAAGTGTATAGCTGGTATGGTAATCAAAAAAGTTAGCTTTATTTGCAGATATTATTTTGTACTTGATAAATTGAGAAAAATACATTCTAAGTCTGTGGAGCATTTTGAGACTGTTTCAAGTTTTTATGGGATATAAAAGAAATGAAGATAAAACAAAGATTATGGCAGTACGCTATGTACGCCTTCGTGAATTGGTTAAGTAATACCCAGATTTATGGAGACATGATAAGATGAAGTATTTAGGTGTACTGCTTAAAAAGGATTCTGTTATGGCAGCTAAGAATATGTGAGAAGAAACTAGAACTGAAATAAAAAACTGAGTAGCTCTTGATTATGTATATGGATAGTAAGATGCAAGCAGTGAACATTTTTTAGTTTCTTTAGTTTTACATACATGTGAGATGTATTTTTATCAGTCAAAGAAGTTGTGGATGATAGTGAAAGGAATTATTTAGGAGGGAGTAGGAAAAAAGTGGGCTAAGTTGATTCATCCCATAGAAAAAAGATGGCTTAGGATTACCTAATTTGAACATATTCCCCAATTTGAACGTACATCTTAGCGCTGACTAGTTAAGGTTCATTTACATAACTTGAGCAGAAGGTTATAAATCAAAGGGGAACAGAATGATGAAGCAGGGAGGAGTTCAAGAAATAAGAAGATATGATTGTTGGATGCAGACCCTTAATAAAATAGCAAAAAACATGTAGAATATTGTATTCATAAGGTAGCAAAAAATATTCTAAAAACTAAGCCACCATTGGAATGGAGAAACACTTTAACAAGAGAGATAACTGTAAGCACTGTTATATAAAATAGGCAAAACCAGGCTGTAATTTTTTAGAGAAAATTAGCAAAGGAACTGAGATATAATTAGCAAATAACTAGGAACAGAAAGGGTAATACAGTGGGATGTGGCCAAGTAGACATTTGGAGTACAGACTAGAGATTGTCTTCATAGGTTCATAGATTAGTACTAAGCTAACTGCCCTTGCAAGCCATTTTAAGCCTAGCCAATTATCCCTTGTGAGACTCAAACCCTGTACCTTGTGCTTACAAGGCAAACACCTGAACCTTTAGGCCACCCTCCCAACCCAAATTCCTTACTAGGGATTGATAAGAGTATACACAAGGAACTTCCAAGATGGCTGCACACTGATCAGCAGCTTAATTTTGGCTCTCCCAGTGTAAAAAAAGAAGAAACTGAGAAATAAGAGTTAGTAATTCTGCCAGCCTGAGTAAAATTAATTTACTTACTATTAAGTACATTGCCTGGATGTCAGCAAAGAAGAAAGTCAGAGAAGCTGAAAGAAAATCAACTAGAAAATGTGAACAGAAAACACTAACTGGGAAGAATCTTGCAGCTGTTAAAAAAATAGTTCAGGCTCCAGCTTTTTTACAAGATATGCCTTCCAGTAGTTTAGAAGAAAAAATAAATCAAATGCCCTCAAAGCTGATTAAAATAAATGAAACATTGATAGAGCATATCAACTCGGATAAAAAAGTCTGGATACTAGCTATTCAGATGAACCTATAAAACTGCAAAAATCAGAGGTTGAAATGAAGAAAAGGCTGGACGAATATAAGACTTCTCTAGAAGAACCATTTCAAAAAAAGTTAACAGTTAGAAGTCAGAGAATGCAAAGAAATTCTGACTTTTTCTGTTGTACAAGAGAAACTGGAAGGAACAGACTATGTTAATTTTGTGAAAGCAGAAATAAGCAATTGGTCTGGTATTCCACAGCAGGATTTGTTAATTGAGAGGAGATATACAGTATATGCCTCAAACCTAACCATGAGAAAGAATCCAAGGCACATATTAGTAAAGATGCAATCATACTAGCAAAAAGAGTTGATCTTGACAAAACTGTGGCAGAAGGGCAAAGTATTAAAAATTGGAGACAGTAGAGTTTGTGGAAAATAATTATTCACTGTACACCAGGCAGAAGAGAAACAAATGTATCCTAGCAATCAATGAATGTTGGGAGGCAGGTGTAAGATTCAAGCTGCTGTATCCATCTGTCTTAGGAATATTTTTTTTCTTGGAGGATCAAACATTTTTGATGCAGAACAGGCTAAGGAGGAAATACAAAAGTTTATCCAGCAAAAAGTGAGCCATCAAAGAGAGGGGGAGTATGCTTATTTTTCTGACAATAAAGCTCATAGAGATACTTTACCAGTGAAACCGTTTCTAATGCTCCAAAGGAAAAGCTTGAGAGATTGAAAAAAGCACAGGAGTTGACTAGACAAATAGGGAGTATCTTAGACTTGAACCAGAGTCTGGTGTTGGAAGATGGAAATGAACAGAAAGACTAGCAACACTAAAATTAGTGAATAAATATGAGATTATAAAGCATCAGTCACATTTGTGAACTATAGCTTTGCAAGAAATAGTGGGTGAAAAAGATTAGACTTTTGCTGATGTTTCTAACTTGTGGATGGATTGTAAGACTTATACCTCACTTTATGTCATTAATGTCTAGAAGGACATTAGAAGGAAAAAAGTAACAGAAAATATTTTTGTTCTTAACAGTATTTGTGTAAAACATTTCATTTTATAAACTGTATGTTATATAGTAAAGCAGATGTGTGTAGTCAGGAATATTTTAACTGTGAGGTGAGGGTGAGTCTTTTCAGTGACTGTTGTATGTGATAAAGATATTAAAGTAAATAAGTATTTTTTGTTAGTTTTAAGAAAAGTAGGCATTACAATGTAACAGAGAAGAAAGGGTGGAAAAAGGCAAGTTTAACTTAATATGCTGTAATCTTGGGCTGTTGAGAGTATAGGTTGGGGTTTTAAAGTGCACTGATTATATTATTTGTAGAGTTTAGATGTTTTCTGTTATTTTTGCGTAAGTTAATGTCTGGATTAATGCCCTTGGCTTAATCTGAAAGTAAGTGTTTTCTGTAAGCAAGTAGGCTTGAAAAATAAGACAAAATGAAAACTGTAAGAAGTGCTAAGTTTCTTGCATATGCAACGAAATTAGCTTGGTTTTCTTTTCTCATTTAGCAAATGTTCACTGGGTTGAGAAGTCTGCATCTGAAGGCAGTTGTACATTCTGTTCTTATGTTTCCATGGAAACGAGCTGTCTGCAAGTGCATTGTTTGCTTAGGGACATTTAAATTTTAAAGTTATGATGGCAAGCAGTTTAGTACAAAATAAAGTTTGAATTTATTGGAAGTAAATAAGAGATTGCAGCTTCCTTAGAAGCCTTAGTACATCAATGCATTCAATAAAACGGTGTATACTTTAGTTTTATTTAAAAATAGCCAGTATACTTTTTATTCAGGCTAAAAGTTAATGATTTCTGAAAGCATACAAATTGTTGTTCACATTTTGGATGGAAATAGAGATAAGAGAACTGAAAGTGATCAGTGTAAGTGGGTGCACAGGCTGTAACATGTACTTTAGTATGTGCAACCTTAATTTAAGGTTAAATAATGCCTGTGGGTGTAGCTGTCAATTTGGGGCAATTGTTCCTGTCAGGAGGGTACAATTTCACTTTTTGAAGCTGTACATGGTTTTATATGTTTGTTCTAAGTTAATATGTTTTATTAGAGTGTTCTGAAAATATATTTTTCATTAAAACAATATGTCTTGAAAAATGTGACATAGGTTCAAATGGAGATAGCAAGAAACAACTGTATAAAATATCAACCAGCCAGGCACTAGTGTGTGCTTGTAACACAAAAGTTGCAAATACACAATCAAAGAAAAAAAACTGACATGAATAATAGAAGGTAACAATAACTTATAATGGCTACACATTCCTTATTATTTTGGAATGTAAATGGCCTTACAGGTATAGACAAAAAGGTAAGAGTATTGAATTATATTAAGAAATGCAGAATAGCAGGAGGCACATTTGGAAAGAAATGAGCATGTGAATTTGTTAAAGAAAAAAATTCAGCATGGATATTCAGAGAATATCAGGGAGAAAGGAAAAAGGGGAGCAATTATACTTATTGTTAGAGGAGTTCCAATAGTGATAGAAGGGGGAAAGATAATAATGGTAGATTTATGGTAATAAGGGACAACTGGCAAAGGAGGAAGTTTATGGGGGCATGCATTTATATTCCAAAAAATTGTTATTATGGAGCTGAAGAAACCTTTAGGATAAATAATTAGATTTCAGCAGGGAATATTACTTGTAGGTGGGGACTGGAGCTGAAGAAACTTATGAAAATATTTATTATGGAAGATGTGAATTCAGTAGTAGGAACTCGGAGAGAATTTATATACCGTTCCCCAAGGTACAACAACTGGGGTAGACTAGACAGAAGTTATATTTCATGGGAACATTTACATTTTATTGAAAGCTTTGACTTACATCTAATAACTATTTCAGATCATGCACCAATAAAAACTAAGATAAAAATGCAGGTTAATAAAATAAAATGAGCCACTAGAGCTTTGTTCCTACCTACCAGTTAAAAAGAAAGAAATTTAAGGAATGGGTAGTGGAAATTATCCGAGAGTTATTATGAAAGATAGAAGTGTCTTTAGAAGTTATAGCTATTGAGTGGGATACAATGAAAATGGAGTTCAAAAATAAGGTAGAAATAAAAAATATATTGTTAAGAAGTAATAGGAATTATTTAGAGGGGTTTACAAAGGTTAAAGTACTGCACAATAAGGGTAATCTCACAGAACAACAATAGGCACAACTGCAGAGTGCTAAAGAGACATCAACAGAGTATCTGAATAACATGCATGAGTTTAAAAGATTGCTGTAAAGCAACTGTTTTTGATAATAACTCCAGAGCCAGAGCTCAAAAATATTTAGCACAAAAGAATGGAAAGTAGAAAGGATTGTTGCCAAACTTAGGGAGCCTATAACAAGAAAAATAACCAGAGATCCTGTAGGGGTATTAGAAATATTTCAGAATTTTTATGAAATTGTGTATAAAGCAGAGAAATATGGAAATAAAAAAACAGAAATGGAAATCTTTATGAAATACTTAAGTATGCCAAGATTAAAGGCTCAACCGTTAAGATAGGAGGAGATGAGATAAAAATGGTGATGTATGAGTCTGTAGGAAAATCTCCAGGAACAGATGGTATTCCTGTGGAAGTTAAGAGGTTAGGAAGTGATACAGAGTTGGAAGGGTTTCTTTAACACTGTTTTAAAATGAGGGGTCAGTATCTTGCAAGAAAGTTGTGGTGGCTGTAATACCTAAATGAGTAGAGTGATGGAAACATTTGAATTCCCTGATACAGTGATAAGGTTAATTAGGGGGGTATATGAGGGATCAGAGGCAAGAACTGAAGTGAAAGGGTTCCTCTCTGATAAGTTGTGTCTGAAAAGAGGAACCAGGCAGAGATGTGTGATTTTTTTCAGCCAGCCTTTTAATCATTTAACCTCTGATTTTTTGCAAATGTATCAGCTCAATTTAATAGCTAGTTAAAGCTTCTTCAAAATTGTTAGCCTTTTATTATTTAAGTTGATACATTCCTCAAAGTTTCATTTATTTGAATCGCCTCAGAGTACATTTGATTTATTTTCCCTTCTAAATTAGTGGAAGTCATCTCTTATACCAAAGCTGAAGCTTAACCTGCTTTTTACTGAACAATTGCAGGGTTCTTCCAAGACAGTGAATTCTCTTCTCCTTTTATGGTTGATTTTCTTTCAGTTTCTCCAAATGTCTTCTTTGCTGGCATCCAGGCCGAGTACTTAATAGCCAGTAAACTAATTTTACCCAAACTAAACATTTCAGCTGCTCGTTTTACTAAGTTTCTGTTTTCAGAGTGGGAGAGCTGAAATTAAGCTGTTGATCTGTGTTCAGCTAGTTTCCAGCCTCTCTTGATAGTTCAGGGCCTTTATGCCTGTGGTCTTTTTAGCTAAGAACCTTTGGGGTCTTTCTGATTGTTTGATATGTTTAGTGAGATACATCTCAAAGGAGACATTGTCCTTGATTTTTGGTCTGATCAATGTGATTATAAGAGAGTCATTATCTCTTTATACCTTGATGATATTCCTTTGTCAATTAGCTGTGCAAAATAAAAGAATTTCATGATAAAATATTGTCCAAAGGTAGTCAAAAGAGAGGGAGTTATCACTCCAAGTTCACAGGCCCATGACCGTATGAGGGGAGGGTTACCTACCAAAATTGATGATACTGCACTTAACATTATCTGAGTCTATATTTGGTACACAAAGAGTTCACAAGGGAGAGTTAGGGTGTCAGAGTATATCTTAACATTCTCCAGTTTGCAGTCATCTGTAGACTTCATTAGACAGCGGTCTACTTTCTGTTTAGAGATCTGAGAAGTACCAAAAGGGAGAGGTCACAGCCTTGAGCCATGAGGGATACCACTGGTCACTTTCATACTTTTTATGAGGCACCTGCAATTCATGACTTCTCTCTTCAGCCATATTATTATCCATCTTACCATATATGGTCCAATTTTGTAAAGCATTTAACCTCTGTATGATGCCAGCATGGGGAATGGTGTCAAAAGCCATTGACAGGGAAGATTCTAGGGAGGATTTTAAAGAATGACAAAATGAGCAGAAAGGTGACAGTTTTTAACTTCTGTATAAACAAATGCAAAGCACTGCACTTTTCCCACATTAACACTGGTATATATTATCTGGGAAGTGAAAGTGAAGGCAACAGAGCAGGAAATGGATCTGGTTATGTTCATCTCATTTGCACTGGACCATTAGGATCAGGGATTGGGAAATAACAATAGTAGATAAATCACTGGGATGTGTTGTCAGAGGAACAGACTCCAGAAACAAAATAATATATCAACTCTGCAGGACCATATGGAACTTTGTTCAGTTACAGAGGCCCTATAAAGAAAGTAGTACTATATCAAGGGTGGGGCAAAGGAGACATCTACCTAGGACACAAACTGTTAGGGGCATAATCAAAACAACAGGGATAAGTGCTCAAATGAATTAGGCTATTTAATTTTACAATGTGTGGTTAGTAACGCTTGCAAGGAGCTTGTGTAGCTTATTTAGTGGTGTTAGGAACTTTTCTGGTCCTCAGCTATGGATAGAACCTTTCTTTTTGTCACCAAATCATGGATGAGGTAGGTATCACTTTGGGGATTGCCTAGGGAGTGAAGATTAGCTACATCTCTGGAGGAAACGGACATTGGGTTGCTGGAAATAAAATTAAGGAGATAAAATGTACAGTGGCATTCAAGAGGGCAAGGAACAGGTGGAGAAAGGATAAGAAAGGCATAGGTTCATAGGTAAGTACTAGGCTATCTGCCCGAGGGCATCTATAAGCCTAGCCAGAATGTGTTGGCTTTTGCTGCCCCCTTAGATTAGTTCCCTGTGCCTCGGTCCAGCAGAGCCATTAGTTCCCTGTGCCTCTGTCCAGCACAGCCACTGCAATGATCCCCGGGGTAAATTTTCTGTTTCCCATCCACTCATCAAGGTTTGTCTTGAAGAGTGTTAGCGAGGAGCTCTGCCTAATGTAAATTGGAATCTTGTTCCAAAGCATGGGAAGTCTCTGGGACAGGAATCTATCCCTCCAGCATGTCCTATTTATTGTTGTGGTGAGGTTTAATGTGACTCGAGGGTTTAAGGTTTTCTTTAGGTGGAGCGTGTCCATCAATTCTGGGTTGGACATGGCCTTGTATGTCAGGCAGAGCTCACCTCTGAGTAGGCGGTATGCAACCGAGTACAGCTGGAGTTTCTTCAGTCAAACTGCATAGGGCATCTGTTTGAGGCCAGTGATCTTTTGGTGAGGTACTTCTGTGGTCTTTCCAGCTGTTGCAGGTGTCTTGTAAGGTACATCCCAAATGGGGCATTGTACTCTATGATGGGTCTGATGAGCCGAACTGGGTATGGTCCCGTGTTTGGAGGTAGAACATTAAATGCACTTAATGTACAATTTTACACATTATATCTATTTATCTCTTTCTCTCTCCTCTATACACACACACACACACACACATATATATATATATATATATATATATATATATATATATATATATATATATATATATATATATATATATATATATATACATACATACATACATATACACATACACATACACACACACACACGCACATGCACACTCACAGAGTTGAGGGAGAAACTGCTTGAAGAATCCAGAGAGAGGACACCAGAACGGGCAGTAGTAGCAGTGATTAGAGGAGTCAGGCCTCCTTTTGGCTAAGAAAAGAGAAAGTAGGTGGGACATGATATTGGTGTGGAAGATAAAGTCAGTGGAATGTGAAGGGGTCTGCCTCAAAAGAAAGGACATAGGGAGAAGGGATGCAGAATGTTTGTAAAACAACCTGAAATGTACTTATTAGAAGAAGCGTTACAGTGTAGTCTATTTAGGGGAAAATGTGTCCAGGTACTAAAAGGACTATATCATTTCTCTTCCCTGCAGTAGATTGCATTGTGTTTATTAATGACTAGGGCCCATCATGCAAAAATGTCAACAAGAATCAATCTTTCTAAACCATTCTTCTGTTATAGTCAATCCAGCCTACTTTCAAAAAGCAGGATAGATACTCTGTGTGTTTATTACAAACTGTCCAGAGTCTGTTGCCTGAAGGACAATGGATAGATTCTGTTGGCCGAAAGCACTTAGCATGTTTGGTAACATACATCAGAATTTATTTCATGAAAGTCCATTTTTCCACTATAATTTCACATTTTCTTATGAACAAGGCATTTCCCTGTCATATTGCGATCATAAGGAACATTGATTTATCTACAAAAATGGATTGAAGTTATTCCACCAATTGGGTTGCCGTATATTTGTAAAACACAAGCTAGACTCTATTTCTAGATGGCATTCCTTTTCCCCACTGCAGTTTATACCTCTCCTTCTTCTTTTGGCTGTTCCCATTAGGAGTTGCCACAGCAGATCATCTGTTTCCATTTCTTCCTGTCCTCTGCATCTTGCTGTGTCACACCAACCACTTGCATATCCTCTCTCACTGCATCCATAAATCTTATCTTAGACCTTCCTCTTTTCCTGTTACCTGGCAGCTCCATCCTTAGCATCTTTTTCCCAATATACCCAGCACCCCTCCTCAGCACATGTCCAAATCAACGTAATTTCTCTGGCTTTGTGTCCAAACCATCCAACCTGAGCTGACCCTCTAATATACTGATTTCTAATCCCGTCCATCCTTGTCACACCCAGAGCAAATCTTAACATCTTTAACTCTGCCACCTCCATCTCTGACTCCTGCCTTTTTGTCAATACCACCGTCTCCAACCCATATAACATAGCTGGTCTCACTACCGTCTTGTAGACCTTCCCTTTCACTCATACTGGTACCCTGCTGCCACAAATCACTCCTGATACTCTTCTCCACCCACTCCATCCTGCCTGTACTCTCTTCCACACTCACCATTACTCTAAACTGTTGATCACAAGTATTTAAACTCTTCCATCTTTCCCAACTCTACTCCCTGCATCCTCACATTCCTCTATCCACCCTCTCATTCACACACATATATTCTGTCTTAGTCCTGCTGACCTTCATTCCTCTCTTCTCTAGAGCATATCTCCACCTCTCCAGGGTATCCTTAACCGGTTCTCTACTCTCACTACAGATCACAATGTCATTGCAAACATCATAGTCCACAGAGACTCCTGTCTGATCTCGTCTGTGAACCTGTCCATCACCATTGCAAATAAGGAAGGACACAGAGCTGATCCATGGTGTAATTCCACCTCCACCTTAAATGCATCCATCACTCCTACTGCAGACCTCACCAGTGTCATACTACCCTCGTATGTATCCTGTACCACTCTTACATACTTCTCTGCCACTCCCAACTTCCTCATACAATACCACAACTCCTCTCTAGGCACCCTGTCATATGCTTTCCTCTAAGTCCACAAAGACACAATGCAACTCCTTCTGACCTTCTCTATACTTCTCCATCAACACTCTCAGTGCAAACATCACATCTGTAGTGCTTTTTCCCGGCATGGAACCATAGTACTGCACATTAATCATCACCTCCCTTCTTAACCTAACTTTCACTACTCTTTCCCATAACTTCATGCTGTGACTGATCAGTTTTATCCCTCTGTAATTACTACACCTCTGCACATCACCATCACCCTTATTCTTAAAAATTGGTACCAAAACACTTCTTTCCCACTCCTCAGCATCCCGTCACTTTCAAACATTTCATTAAACATTCTGGTTAAAATTATACTAAGTAGGATAAAAAGGTTTGTTTATGTATTTATTTATTAACTTTTTTGTTTGGGTTGCCTTGACCCAGGGTTGACTTGTGATACTGGGCTGCCGAGCTGCCACATCCCCAGCTAAAAAAAGGGAAAAAAAAGAAATGTGCTAACACAAAAAGACAACTTTTTTTTTTTTTT
This sequence comes from Protopterus annectens, assembly GCF_019279795.1. Classification (NCBI taxonomy): domain Eukaryota; kingdom Metazoa; phylum Chordata; order Ceratodontiformes; family Protopteridae; genus Protopterus; species Protopterus annectens. The sequence goes on along the minus strand of NC_056750.1, from coordinate 801,833,397 downwards.
TTAAATAAAGATACTTGTTCAGTTTCTGTTGTGTTCCAAGAAGATCTGAAACAAAAAAAAAAATCATCTTCTTACAATTACCAGGTAGTTCTGAAAAGAGTCTTGCATTAAGTTTCTGGATCATTAGTCAGGTTTGATCCGTAGGATTCAGCAGTGACAGAAGGTCAGTCAATCAGCGATTCACTGGACTGCTGCATGATGGAGTGAGGAGCCCTTTCTGTTGGCTCAGGCTGCTTCAGGTGACTGAGGCAGCCTGAGGCATGAAGAAGGAAGTAGTTAATGTGGAAGAGGAAGCACCAGCAAGGGAAGTGGGTTTTTTTTCTGGCAGTATGTGTGCTACTGTCAGGAAGTGGGAAGAAAGTAAGTACTTAAAGTGTGTGTTTGTGTGTGAGTGTGCATATTATTGAAGGAATTATTGGGAAAATGATTCATTTTGATGTCAGTGAAGTGCTTGTGCATATATAGATAAACTAATGAAGGGATCAATGAGAAAGTGGTGTCATTTACTGCTTGTGCATAACTGGTTAAAGTGCTGAAGGTATCAATGTGGAAATAACTAATGGTCACATCTGTGTATGGGGGTTAAAATAAATCACTTGTTGCTATTTTTATTTTATTACATCTGATATCTGAGGTATATTCAGTCAGTAAAGTTTGGTTTTTAGTTGTTGGATGCAGGGGTGTCTGTGGATAAAAGTAACTGACACTGTTGCCATTTATTTAAACTAAGCATTTATCATTCTGGTTTTGCAGAAGTATTATGCATATTGTTTTCACTTTCTGTATTAGTCAAGCATTAGCACTGCACTCAATAAAGTAGCTGTCTCTGGTGGTCTGGATAGGATGTGTGCAATAGCAACTGATCATTGACAGTGTTGCACTGAGTAGTGTTGTCATATAACCGATCATTGACAGAGCACTGAGCACTGTTGTCATATAACTGATCATTGACAGAGTGTTGCACTGAGTACTGTTGTCATATAACTGATCACTGACAGTGTTGCACTGAGTACTGTTGTCATATAACTGATCATTGACAGAGTGTTGCACTGAGTAGTGTTGCCATATAACTGATCACTGGCAGAGTGTTGCACTGAGTACTGTTGTCATATAACTGATCAGTGACAGTGTTGCACTGAGTACTGTTGTCCTATAACTGATCACTGGCAGAGTGTTGCACTGAGTAGTGTTGTCATATAACTGATCATTGGCAGAGTGTTGCACTGAGTAGTTTTGTCATATAACTGATCATTGACAGTGTTGGACTGAGTACTGTTGTCATATAACTGATCATTGACAGAGTGTTGCACTGAGTACTGTTGTCATATAACTGATCAGTGACAGTGTTGCACTGAGTAGTGTTATCATATAACTGATCATTGACAGTGTTGCACTGAGTAGTTTTGTCATATAACTGATCATTGACAGTGTTGGACTGAGTACTGTTGTCATATAACTGATCACTGACAGGGTGCTGCACTGAGTATTGTTGTCATATAACTGATCATTGACAAAGTGTTGCACTGAGTAGTGTTGTCATATAACTGATCACTGGCAGAGTGTTGCACTGAGTAGTGTTGTCATATAACTGATCACTGGCAGAGTGTTGCACTGAGTAGTTTTGTCATATAACTGATCATTGACAGTGTTGGACTGAGTACTGTTGTCATATAACTGATCACTGACAGAGTGCTGCACTGAGTATTGTTGTCATATAACTGATCATTGACAAAGTGTTGGACTGAGTACTGTTGTCATATAACTGATCACTGGCAGAGTGTTGCACTGAGTAGTTTTGTCATATAACTGATCATTGACAGTGTTGGACTGAGTACTGTTGTCATATAACTGATCACTGACAGAGTGCTGCACTGATTACTGTTGTTATATAACTGATCATTGGCAGAGTGTTGCACTGAGTAGTGTTGCCATATAACTGATCACTGGCAGAGTGTTGCACTGAGTAGTGTTGTCATATAACTGATCATTAACAGTGTTGGACTGAGTACTGTTGTCATATAACTGATCACTGACAGAGTGCTGCACTGATTACTGTTGTTATATAACTGATCATTGGCAGTGTGTTGCACTGAGTAGTGTTGTCATATAACTGATCACTGGTAGAGTGTTGCACTGAGTAGTTTTGTCATATAACTGATCATTGACAGTGTTGGACTGAGTACTGTTGTCATATAACTGATCACTGACAGAGTGCTGCACTGAGTACTGTTGTCATATAACTGATCATTGACAGTGTTGGACTGAGTACTGTTGTCATATAACTGATCACTGACAGAGTGCTGCACTGAGTACTGTTGTCATATAACTGATCATTGACAGTGTTGGACTGAGTACTGTTGTCATATAACTGATCACTGACAGAGTGCTGCACTGAGTACTGTTGTCATATAACTGATCATTGACAGTGTTGGACTGAGTACTGTTGTCATATAACTGATCACTGACAGAGTGCTGCACTGATTACTGTTGTCATATAACTGATCAGTGACAGTGTTGGACTGAGTACTGTTGTCATATAACTGATCACTGACAGAGTGCTGCACTGAGTACTGTTGTCATATAACTGATCATTGACAGTGTTGGACTGAGTACTGTTGTCATATAACTGATCACTGACAGAGTGCTGCACTGAGTACTGTTGTCATATAACTGATCATTGACAGTGTTGGACTGAGTACTGTTGTCATATAACTGATCACTGACAGAGTGCTGCACTGATTACTGTTGTTATATAACTGATCATTGGCAGAGTGTTGCACTTAGTTCCCCTGTTGAGTTTTTGGCTGTACATTCCTTCTATGTGAAGTCCTTTTATCTGTGTCAGTTTTATCCAAGTGCTTTGGTTTCTCCTACCAGACACTCAGCGTTATAATATATGCCTCTGGCCATTTGTTCTTTTACTTTCATCCCAATTTAACACCAGGGTGATACAGAGAAGATGGACGTCTTTTTGGAGGTGTAGGAAGGCAGTCATTATTCCCATCAAGACTAAATATATTTCCTTACTCATGATTTTTTTGTTCAGACCATCATTATTAAGTCAAAAGTTAGTAAAAAAATCTAACATTCAGCTCAGTATATCTACAACTCTGTGACTTCTGGGGTCCTAGCAGACCACAATTTTAATTCAGTTGCTTCCTCTAGACTTAAATTATAGTGGAATCTTGGCCAGTTTACAGAGCGCTAAAAGAATGTGGAAGTAAACAGACCAAGTATCAAAAAGCAAGAAAGACGTCATCTGTCTGGATGGTGTGGGGCCATGATGAGGTGAAAACAGAGGAGGGCACTGGGGGGACTGCAGGGCAGACTAGTTGGTAACAGGGAGCCATGGAGTGTTGATTGCCGCTAGCTATCTGAGGTGTATAGTCTGTAAAGTGGCTATAATGAGTGTACTGAAGCAATCTGTGGATGAAAGTGACTGACAATATATGTTTGATCATAGGTAATGTCATTGTCCTGCCCTACCCTAATGTGTTTGTCTTCACAGATTTAGTTGCTTCCTGCAACCCATCCCCACCCACCTCCCTTGCTTTGAAGTCACCGTCCACCACTTGCTGGACCCACTAGGTTATAGGTTTCAGGTTATATTCCAGGTTTTGAAAGAGTAGACTGTATGGCCTAGATACTTTCACGTAATACAATGAAGTACATGCTTTAAAAATCCAGAGTTCATTTCCTGAGGTATAGTCTTTCTCCTACTATAATGTAGTCCTTTTTGTGCAGGCATGGCTGAAAGGAAGAAAATTTCACCAACTTTTACAAATCTGAAAGTTCTTGTGCATGCTGTGCACCAAATGAACTAGGCCATTGTTATAGCTTACTCCATAGGTTCATAGGTAAATAATAGGCTATCAGTCTGCAGACTATTACAAGCCTAGCCAATATCCAGAGGTCAGAATCAAACCCTGTGCCTTGTATCTTGGAGGTTAAGACCTTAACCATTATGCAAACCCTCCCAAAATGCTCTCTGTAATGCCAAGTAGCAGCTGACACACACACTTGGCTAACTGCAGTGAGAACAGAACCCCTACCTATCTAACTACTCAGACTACAGAACACAGTACTTTACACAGGAGCCACAGCACAAGCAGAAGGCATTATATTTACTGATGCCTATTCTGTTGTCTTACTGTGGCCACTAAGGATGTTGAGCATTCCTTAAAAGAGTCTCTTACGTTTACTGCTGACTGGAGTCCTACCGACAACTGGTATAGTAAGTTTATGGATATAGTTCCAAAAAGACATTCATTTTCCTCACTACAGGCTACACTTTGTATGGTAAAAAAGACAGATTCCAGGTACTGAAAATTATATGTGACTTTTATTCACAACAGTAGGATACATTGTATATTTTAACACCTGCATTCCTTCCTGCATATGCAACATAGTCCATTTCCAAAATGGTAGCAGGAAATTCTTTCCATACCTTTCTGATACTGTAATCAACACAACCTTCCTTTTAAAAAGCAATGTGTGTTCTTTTGGCTGAAAGGAATACATCCTGTCAACCAAAACAATCTAGCACATCTCTCTCCTGAAAAAAATGGTCCTTCATTCAGCTGTTATTTAGCCCTGTTTTGTCACTAGGCTAAATTCCATTGGCTGAAAAAAAATATCAAGTGTACCTGGTAAAATCTAGTTACAAAGTCTCCTGTGAGGCAGAGTACTTTCTCCCACTACAGTTTTACTTTTGTTTCTAATACAAGCTATTTTCTTACCTTAGTGTGATTACTAATGAGGTTTCTTTTTCACTACAACATTCTGTTTTACATTTATTACTCTGTGGAGTCCTTCTAGAAACTGGAAAAATGTATATGTATAAAATGCTGTCCTGACCCTGTTTCCTAGAAGGCAGTCCTTTTATTTATTTTATTTAACATTTGTTTACTGACAAAGTCCAATTTGGAATGACCCAATTTTCAGCAGAGGCCTGCGGAGAAACACTCCAGACATGCCTTTGTAATGTGGAGGAAACTGGAGCACCCAGAGGAAACCTACATGAGTGCAGGGAGGACATTCAGACTCCACACAGAAGGCACCCCAGCAAAGAATCGAACTAGAGAACCTCTTGCTTTGAGGTGACATTGCAAACCACCGCACCACCAGAGTCTACTTATATTTAAGATGAAAAGGTTAGAGTCCATGTAAAGAAAGGGCTAGATTAGTTTTATTCTCACCAACAGAATATATTTTATATATTAACGGTTGAGTTATTTTGAGTAAATGGAACATCGTCTATTTATAACATGCCAGCAGGAACTTATTTTTCCATAAATTTTTCATATTATAATAAAGAAGTCTACATTAAAAAAAATTAGTGCATTTCCCTGGTTGCTAGGACTAGGTTCCTTCACGCTAAATAATTTAGCACCTCTTTTTCATGAGAAATGGTTCTTCCTCCCACTTTAATTTAGCCATCCCTTTTGAGACTATGCTAGATTCTGTTGGCTGAAGTACTGTGTGTGTGTGTGTGTGTGTGTGTGTGTGTGTGTGTGTGTGTGTGTGTGTGTGTGTGGTAAAATCAGACTAGAATGTATTCTGTGAAGAAAGATACTTTCTCCCACTACAAATGCACCTTCTTTTACAGTCAAAACTATTCCCCTACCCTTGCAATGATTACTAACCACATTTATTATTCCTAAAGCAGTTTCCTTTATGTTCATCACTAACTGGAGTCCTTTCAGCAACTAGAAAGCTGTACATTTATAAAATGCAGTCCAGATGCTATATACCTATCAATCTTTCTATGATTAGAGTTCATTTCATCTAAAACACATTTTATAAAAAAATTACACATTTAATGTGAAACACATTTCCCTGAAAATATCAAAATATTGCATGCACTAAATATTTCTCCAAAAGCTTATATATATGGGTGGTTCCATGGGAGCTGATTGGAAGAAAATCTGGGAGATGGAAAAACAAGGAGCCAATCCCAAAGCTTAGCGGTTAGTCCCTTATTTGAATATTCATGAAAGACCTGTGAGGGTTTACCAGCTGAGCAGCATGTGAAACCTCATTCTTAGATAAAAGGTTTTATTTTTAACTATTAACAAAAAAGCATCACAACACACTATGAGCTACAACTGTAGAACATCAGTTTCATCTAATAGAGTGGTTTCCACTTTGATAATTCAAAATTTTATCTGTAACTGCATAACCGTTTGGGGTTTCTTTTCTAATGTTCTTCCAATTGGCTCAGAATCTGCATATACTAAGTAGTTGGTGCATGGCATTGTCCTGCAGCTATTTGCTCAATTTGATTTTTGTAATCTTTATAATATATATTTACCATCTCAAAAGTGCTCACTCCTCTCTGTACTCTTCTTTTCTAGACCTAACACCACTCTTAAGTTTTCAACTGCGGTACCACCTTTAACAGTCTTGTAAGAAAAGCGCAGTCCGGGTCTGAACTGTCTGCAAACAGCTACAGTTAACTTTGAGTATGTGTCTACCTGTTTGAGCCAATCTTCATTTTCCCCTGGAGAGCACTCTGCTTTGGTTGTAAGCAGCACCCCCCACCACACACACACACACACACACACACACACACACACACACACACACATCTTCCACTTTCTCTTATTCCCTTCTGTTAGCAAATAGTATCCATAACTGATCAATACTGTGTGTTAGTAAATTTAAACTATGACCACAGTAGCCTACTGATACAAGGTTATCCTGTTTTTCCACCTGAGAAATTAAGAAAGTCAGAAATGACTTACAGTTTCAGAGCAGTCCTTGGTCAATTGTGATTGTTTCTTAACACATACTTGTCTTTGCTTTGTGATTGTTTTCCAGCCCCTCATACCAGCAACTAACAGGGTCTGTACCCGCTTCGCTCCCCACCCTGCCCCCTATTCCCTCCCGCCCCCAGTGGTCCCACCTTTATTGCACTCAAACCCCTCCCATCTTTCTAATAGCCAACCACAGCACTAACCCAACACTACCTCCTCCATCTTCCCACTACTATCACACCTCCTCAACTAACATGTACAAGCATACCTTTCCTATGCTCACTGCATGCACTCTCCTTGCATATCTTACATCCTACCAAAGCTCCATCATTCCCCCACTCAACCACTACCACTGTACTACTACTCACACCACCACTCATGTCTCACCCACACTCAGCTCCCCTCCCACCAGCTCAAGAACCATCCCTATGCACCCCCCACATATTCTACCAACTATATTACTCAATCATAAAGCATCCCTACAACTTAACATAGTAACCCTCCCACCATACCTATTACCCACAGAGCACAATCACAAAGTTTCCCTTATAATCAAACACATTCAAAAACAGAAAACTAATAATCTCATGCTTATCAAAACTAGCCCTAAGTGGAGACATCCATCCCAACCCTGGCCCTACCATCTCCAACCCCAATCTTCATAATCAGACTAGAAACCACAACTTCTCCCATATTACAGCCAATAGAAAGCCAAGTGACCTCCTTCTACTGTGCCTAAATATTAGAAGTATATCCAACAAAGTCCATGAACTCCATGCCACCACAGACTTGTACTCCCCAGATATAGTCATCCTGACAGAAACCTGGCTAAAACCTCACATTACCAGTGAGCAAATACTCCCTACAGGTTACGGCATACTAAGAGTAGACCGGCTAAACAAAAAAGGAGGTGGTGTAGCTATAATATTTAAACAGCATCTAAACATCCAGATCTTAAAATCATCAGCTCCACAAATAGGCAATGAAGAAATAATATATACCAACCTCAAAATTAACCAAAACAAAACCATCAACATAATTGGATGCTACTTCCCACCTGGCCAAAACATCCTTCCCCTAGAAAACCTCTTCAGCTGGTCTACCCACCATCTCCCCCAAGAAACTATCATCTTAGGTGATTTCAATATTGACTGGCAATCCTGTTCTGGCAACAATCCAACCCATCATGTACACCTTCATGGCTTCACTCAACTAGTCCAGTCACCAACCAGGATAAATAAAAACTCCACCAAGCACACTACCCTGGATTGGATACTAGTCAGTAAGAGCCCCCAGTCATATTTAACAGGCTGCTTATCAGATAGCCTTAGTGATCACTCCCCAACATTCCTACTCAAAAAATACCTATACTAAAAGCTAAACCTGTCATCTACCGTCAAATACGTAAAAAACTAAACTTTAACCCACTCACATTCATCTCATCCCTCAAAGAATGTAACTGGCATCCTCTAAAGTACCTCAGTCTAGATGATGCAGTTGAATTTTTTAATACTACCTTCCTGAACATCCTTAATTACCATGCCCCCATAAGATTATCCAGAACCAAAGCACAACCTTCCCCATGGCTACAGAAAACCACTAAGTCAGAAATGAAAAACAGGGATAAAGCCTGGGAGCACTGGCGCAAAACCAAAACCCCTCAGCTAGACAGAAATTCCTAGAACTACGCAATAGAGTCAAAAAGCTGATAAAACAGGACAAATCCCAATACTACCAGTCTGCCCTAGACTCCTCACAACACAGCCCCAAACAGTTCTGGTCCTCCATAAACTCCATCCTCCACCCAGGTAAAGTCAGTACCCCCCCTCCTAACATCTCTCACTCCTCAGAAAATATTGCTTCCTCATTCAACACACACTTCACCCAAACCATACTATCACTAGCTAAACAACACAACCCCCCTCCCCTGCAACCCACACCTTCAACTAGTAATCTCCCCACTGCCTTTTCTTTTTCTCCTGTACCTACCTCCAACATAAAAAAACTCTTAACTAAACTTAAACCCACCAAATTAGCAGCAGACAGCCTCCCAAGTGAATACCTACAAATCGCAGCTAATACTCTGGCCTACCCAGTATCCATCTTGATTAACCGATCTCTGTCAGAAAGTTACTTTCCCACACTGTGGAAAGTATCACATATAATTCCCCTCCACAAAGGCGGACCCTCCACAGAACTAACCAGTTACTACCCCATAGCTATTCTCTCTCCACTCTCCAAAATACTAGAGAGATGCATACACTCTCAGGTCTCAGACTACCTCCTTACTAACAACCTCCTTTCCAGTACTCAGCATGGTTTCCGACCAAACCATAGCACCACCACTGCCTTACTCTCCTTTACTAACACTGTCCTTCAGCATAAAAACAATGGCTACTTCTCCTCTGCTACTTTCCTAGACCTATCTAAAGCATTTGACATGGTCCCACACAAACAACTTATCTCTGTCCTCAATAACCTATCCTTCTCACAATCGGTCACCAACTGGTTTCACTGTTACCTGTCTGACCGCCAACAATCCGTTGTATGGCAGAATGACATATCTCCCCAACTACCTGTCTCCATAGGGGTTCCCCAAGGATCCATCCTTGGACCCCTACTCTTCTCTGTTTACACCAATATTCTAGCCTCTGCCACCAAACATGGCACACTCATACAATACGCAGATGACTCGACCATCATCTGCTCAGCCCAGTCCCTACCAAAATTGCAAAAAGTCACACAGGAAGCCTTTTCCTCTGTTGAAACATGGTTATCCGATGCCCGATTAATACTCAACCCAAACAAAACTAAACTACTCATCTTCCAACCCACCAAACATACTCAAAACAACTCTCACTTTAACATCATGGCAAAAGACAACACCACTATATACCCAACTGAACACACCAAATTGCTAGGAGTGGAAATAGACAATAAACTAAAATTTGACATTCACATATCCATGACTATAAAAAGTCTACAAAAACTAGGAGCGTTATACAGAAATAAGCAATTTCTCACCAAAGCAGCAAAGATTTCAATAGCAAATTCCCACCTTATCTCCACCCTACTTTATGCCTCTCCAATATATACCAACCTAAGGCAATGTGATCTAAACAAGCTAGAGACCTGCTACAACAAAATCGCCAAATTCGCCACAGGGGCATCCTACCGTAGTCACCACTGTCTCTCACTTGCTGAACTGGGCTGGCTTGAACTCCCTCACCTCCTTCAGTGGTATCAACTCTCACTCGCCCACAAACTAGTAAACCATCCACTAAATGTCCCATCCCTCCAGAATCTACTCCAACCCTATCGCACCACCAGACCACTAAGATCCAGCAGCAAAATCACTTGCAGATCACTAAGGCCAATAACTCTGCTGGTGAAGCACTATTCTCTTGCCATAGCCAAATTATGGAACTCACTCCCACCCACAATTACCTCCATACCATCATGCACCCACTTCAAAACTTTACTAAAAGCGCAACTAAAAACATGCTGGCTGTGCCCTTGCAACTCCCACTCTAATATCATCCACCCCATCCAACCACTACCTTTCTTTCCACTCCACTAACTACCTTGATTATAGCAAGCTCAGATGCTCATAAGCCAGTACTTATTATACAGCACAAACTGCTTCTTCTTGTAACATTTGTTAATGTCTGGTATGCACTTCACAGATAAAGATTCTAGTTGTCTACTGATGTACTGTGTTCTTCATCTGGAAATATGTTGTAAGTAATTGCTATGTAAATTGATATTCACTATGTAATCCAATGTATATACTGTCTGTTTATTTTAACTGTGGAGCTTTTCTCCCCGGGCCTCCGCTGAAAATGGACCTACGTCCAGTCAGACACTCCCGGTCAACAAATTTAAATAAATAAATAAAATAAAAAATAAATAAAATGCCTGCTTTTACAAGGCTATCACCAGACTTTTTTATTAGTCTGTTTTGTAACACTTGTAAAATGAGAGGCTGTATCTGCATCAGTGGGGCTCGTATCCCTTGCAGCCAAGTATGAAAGCTTTACTACAGAACTTTGATATGAACAGTTAATATTCTCTTGTATAATAAAAAGGGTTTACAGTGCTTGCTTATAAGAGGCTCATGTATATAATTACTGTGACCAGTTCCTATTCTTCTTCCTGTTTATGAAGACTGACCTTTTTATATGCAAGGGAGGTAGTCATTTAAAGCTACACTAGGTGATTCTCATTTTTGAACAGTACATGCATCCAGAGAAAGAGCAGACAGTGGAAAAGAAGTCACAGAGCTCATGGATGTGCACAACTAGGAAGAAAAAAACTAAGTAAAGTTTGAGATCTCAGAATCTTTTGTGTGGGCTTACTTTGCCCAGGTTATAAAAATCCACCAAGTGGTGAACTGCAGTGTATACAAACACTTAATAAACAGAAGAATCTCAGATCTTCTTTAAGCATAGTCAAATTGTGCCTATGGTGTAAAGAATATAGCAATGCAGAGTGGTGCTCTGGGTTAACAATTTTCATTGTACTGCAGATTATAGAAATTTGGTTAAATGCATGCCCAGTGGCTACAGAATCTATACCTGATTGCAGTGAGAGGTGGAATGCCCTTGGTCCCAGAGTATGGTTTTAAGGCATTCTAATCTGCCAGTATACCAAAGCCTTTAGGTTGCTTTAAGGTATGCCGTACATCACATGTATGCTCCTCGCATAGCATAGAGCATAAAGGTGATGTCCAGATGTACCATCCTCAGAATTGAAAGCCCCAGTAGGAATGCCAGTCCAAGGAGGAGAGAGGAGAAGTGGACCAGGAGGCGAAGGGAGTGAGTGAATACTGCAATAGTGAAGAGAAGGGCATTTACCGTTATGGTAAGAATTTACACAACTGTAGTATGTCCTTCCATGTCACTGTTGCAATATTCATTACAATAGGGAGAGTGCCAAAGCTCAGGAAGAAGAAAGGGAGGAGCAAGTAGCAGCAAAGCTGACTAAGAAGACATGAAGGATGGCCCTAGCAACACCACCTCTAGCTCTGGAAATTCCATCCAACTTGTAGCATTTGGTAAAAGTATGCACAGAAGGCCAGATAGCTGCCTCAAGAATAGAGTTAGTATTCAAGCTCTTGAAAAAAGCACGGTGAACCCACAGCCCTAGTAGAATGAGCCTTAACAGAAGAAGGAAGGCTCTTACCATGAAAGGAATAACAAAAAGAAATGACTTCAGAAATCCAAGAAGAAATAGTTTGCTTGGACACAGCCAAACCTAAGGACCTTGGAAGAAAGGAAACAAAGACTGACAAAAAGTCTTAGTTTTATCCAAATAAAATCTGAGTTGTCTATGCACATCCAACGTATGCTGCACCTTCTCACTGGCAGATTGCAGAGAAGGAAAAAAAGTGGGCAAATGAATAGGCTGATTAAGAGACAACTTATTTACCACCTTGGGCATAAAAGAAAGATTAGTACGAAGGGACACCTTGTCCTTATGAAACACCAAAAAAGGAGGACAAGCCATAAGAACTTGAAGCTCAGACACCCATCCGGCAGAACTAAGGGCTAACAAAGGTACAATCTTCCAATAGCAATGTTGCAAGGAAGCTGAGGCTGGAGGCTCAAAAGGAGCCCGGGTCAATTTTCCTAAAAAAAAAAAAAATTAAGACCCCAGGGAGGAGGAACAGGCTTCCTGTGAGGTCTAATATGAAGGACACCTTTAACGAATTGCTTAGCTTCAAATTTAGAAGCTAAAGGAGGAGCTAAAGGCAGGCAAGCTGAAATAGCTGATAAGTGAGCCTTAACAGAAGAATTGGCCAATCCAGCATTGGGCAATTCACAGAGATAAGAGTGAGCAAAAGGAACATCCACAGAAAGTGGATCCAGGTTAAAAGAAAGACACCAAATAGATGCTAGAAGTCTATTTGGTGTCTAAACCTCAAAATGCACACTCTCGAGGCACTCCTAAAAATGGAGAACATCGATATGTGTGCAGTAACTGAGACCTGGTTCAAGGCTCCAGAGAGCACCCTGCAATACCAGGCTACAATTCTTACCACACTTTTCGGCCACCAAACCAGGATCGAAACACTAAAGGTGGAGGAGTGTCCATATTCACCAAGGAAATTCACACCACCAGGCTAGTTGCCCAACACAATACTTCTGAAATTCTCCAGGTGCAACTAACACTAGGTAAGACTGCAATCCAAATTGTAGCTTGCTACAGATCCCCCACCATGCCCCAAGATTCTCACTACACCTTTCTAAACATACTCGAAAATATTAAGATACAACCAAACACCCTAATACTGGGTGATTTCAACTACCCTGCCATTAACTGGGAAAACTACTCGTGTACCAACACCTTTGCCCAACTTTTCTTGGAATTCATAAATTCCAACGCCCTGGATCAACTAATCCATAGTCCCACCAGGGACTTTAATATCCTAGACCTGGTAATTACCACAATGGGAAATCGATGTTCCAGACCTATGGTCACCCCCGCGTTGGTCAGGTCAGACCGTAAGCTAATCACCCTTAACATCCACATCCCACCCCCACTCCCCAGTAAGGAAACCTCCATAAAAAACTTTTACAAAGCCAACTTCATGCTACTGAAGTCAGAATTGACAAACTTCATGACACCCATGCAGATGGGAACTGAAAGTTCGACTGCTGAGTCCTACACTAAGGCACTGTACGAGCACATCCACTCATGCATGAATCGTGACATCCCAAATAGAACCAAGATGTACTCCTCCAAAAAAAGGAAGCCAATCTGGTGGCCCCTGCTATAAACAAACTTTACAACAAAAGGAAGAAACTGTTGCAGAAAAGAGGAAATTCCCACAATGCAAAAAATTCCTTTACCAGCCTCATTAAGAAGCTGAGATCCCTCTTAAAATCCTCCAAAGCTAGTTACAAAAATAAAATTGGCAAAGATTCCAAAGGCAACCACAAGGCATTCTATAACTATGTCAAGAATCTAAATGGCAATGCTCAGATCTGCTCTGAGCTACAACAGAATGTCATTAAATATACTGATCCCAAGGATATTGCCAATATCCTGGCAGATCGATTCAGTACCAACTTCACCCCCTAAACGGCCCATCTCAATATCGGAAGATTGTCAAATTTTGGTAATAACGGCCACACAGGTAAAAAAACGCATTCTCCAAAGCTAAGAATACAGCATCCATGGGACCAGATGACATCCCGGGCTGTGTACTACATGAACTGGCACCTCACCTAAGTGTCATGTTTAATCATACCCTCACCTCAGGCTTCGTGCCCACTGAGTGGCGCACAGCTACAGTTATCCCACTCCATAAGGGGGGATCCACCTTGGATCCCGGGAACTACTGCCCCATCAGTCTGACCAGCCTGATCTGCAAGGCTATGGAACGTATTATCATGGAATTTATAAACAAAGATATTGACAACCTTCAAACACTGGACCCCACCCAGTTTGGTTTCGTGAAGGGCCGATCTTGTCTCCTAAACCTGATTGACTTCTTCGAATCAGTCTCCAGAGCGGTGAATGAGGATAAGGCAGTCCACACAGCCTATCTGGACCTCACCAAGGCCTTTGACACCATCCCCCACTCTGGAATCATAGATAAACTTACTAAGCTGGGCATTAATCTCTACGTCACTCGATGGGTTGCCAACTGGCTTACTGACAGAAACCAGACTGTAAAAGTATCTGACTCCAAATCCAGCTCCAGACAAGTGACAAGTGGAGTACATCAGGGTTCAGTCCTGGGACCACTCTTGTTTGGCATCTACTTCTCTGAAGTACAGGCCAACACTAAGGGACTCTGGTTAACAAAGTTCGAAGATGACTACAAACTGGGAGCCATTACTGAATCCCCAAATGATGTGGATATTCTACAAAAGTGCCTTACAGAAACAGATGCTTGGTGCCAGAGCCTTGGGCTCAAGCTCAATGCCAAGAAATGTATAGTTATCCCCTTTGGGAAAAAAAGTACCCATGAATTACCACATAGGTGGCAGTACACTAAACACTGAAAGTGTGATAAGAGACTTAGGGATACAGGTGGACAGTGGTCTCACCTTCAATAACCACATCGCCACAACAGTCAGGAAATCTTTCTGTGTGGCACACCTCATCACTAAGGGCTTTTCATCCAGAAGAAACGAGGTCATTGTCCCACTGTACTCATCCCTCATTAGACCCATTATAGAATACAACGCCCCATTTGGTATATACCTCTCAAGACATCTGCAGCAACTGGAAAGGCCGCAGAAATACCTCACTAAATGAATCACAGGCCTAATGCAGATGCCCTATGCTGACCGCCTTAAAAAGCTCCAGCTCTACTCTGTCGCATATCGTCTACTCAGAAGCGATCTCTGCTTAACATACAAGGCCATATCAAACCCAGAGCTGTTGGACACGCTACACTTAAAGAAATCCCAATCCCTCAGAGCCACATGCTCCAGGGATATAAATCTTGTCATCACAATAAACAAAACATGCTGGAGGGATAGGTTCCTGACCCAGAGACTCCCCAGAATCTGGAATAAACTGCCCATATATGTCAAATAGAGCGCTTCCTTGGCCCCTCTTCAAAATGAACCTTGAAGATTGGATGGGAGAAAGTAAATTCACCCCAGGGATCACGTCAATCGCCCTGCTAGGTAGGGGTCCAGGGAAGTAAATAGTGTGGGAAGAAACAGTCAGGGAATTGTTATGGCTAGGCTTGTATAGGCCCTAGGGCTGATAGCCTAGTACCAACCTATGAACCTCTTCCATTTGGATAAGTAGATTTCCTAGTAGTGGGTTTTCTGGCCTCTTGCTGGACCCTAAGCACATCCTCAGAAAAAAAGTTGTCTTTGTGGAATCAAAATCCTATAACCCACAGTGTCAGTTGAAGACTGAGCAGGTGGAGATGGATGAGAGATCCCTTGTCTTGTGTGATTAGCTCCACCCTGTGAGGTAAATTGTGATAATTGTACTTGATGAAATGCAGAAGAGGGAACCAATGCTTTTTGGCCAAAAGGGGAGTCACCAGCAAGATTGTGGTAGCATCCTTTTGTATTTTGAACAGGAAATTTGGAATTAGGGGAAGGGGAGAGAAAACATAAAGAAACACCCCCTTCCAAGATAAAGAGAGGGCATCAACCTTCCAAACCAGAGGACCTGGGACTCTGGCACAAAAAAAAGAGTAAGGTCTCTGTTCAGGGGGAGGAAAAAAGATCCATTTGAGGAGTATCCCACTGGTGGAAAATGTCCAGAAACACATCCCTGTGAAGCATCTATTCATGGGATTGTGTTATGGACCTGCTTAGAGAGTCTGCCACAGTATTTTGACCTGAAGGAATGTACGCTGCCTGAACAGTCACTTAATACTATATAGCTAATTCCCATACTAGGAGTGCCAACTGGCAAAGAAGATAAGACCTTGTCCCCCACTGTTTGTTGACATACCACATCACTGTGGTATTGTTATTGTCTTTAAACACCTTTAAAGGTCCTGGGGAAAAAAATAAGATGAAAGGCCTGAACAGCCATCAGAAGAGCTCTCATCTCCTTGATAATGATGTGGTCTTTCTGTTGATGAGGCGACCAGACTTCCTGTTCCTTTACAGAGCCAAAAGCTGCTCCAAATCCACATCTGAGGCATCTGTGAACAGCTCCTGAGTGGGAAGGGGTGGACGAAAAGGAGCCCTGGATTGAGAGTAAGCTGCTGAATCCACCATTGAAGTGCCTGCTTGAGACATAGAAGTACAGGAACTAAAAAATGAGGGGATGAGAATGCTGAAGCTAAACTGACTTTAGAAACCACTGAAGTTTTCTCATGTGGAATTTGGTAAAATGGATTATAGGGATGGTGGAAGCCATGAATCCCAGAGCTCTCAGAAATTCCCTTGCTGTTATTGAGGTCAGGAAGAAGGGACCGAAAAAAATATTTGAGAGTTAGGGCTTTGGAAGGAAGTAGGGGTGCCAGCATAGGAACAGTCTGGATCCTGCACCCCAGAAAGACATGATCTTGAGAAGGAGTCAGAAAGAACATTTTGAAATTTATAGTGAACCTCATGCTCTGCAGAAGGGAGATTGCAAAATGAAGGTTTTTGCAACAAAGTCTTTGGAGAGGATGCCTGAAATAGGAGGTCGTCCAAGTAGGAAAAGACTTGGATCCCCTTAGCCTGAAAAAAACAATCACAGGAGCAAGGCATTTGGTGAATACCTTTGGGGCAGTAAAAAGACCAAAGGGTAAAGCAAAGAACTGAAAATGCCTGGAAGCAAAAGAGAAGCGTAAAAACATCATGAAAAGGGGATGAATGAATTGGGATATGGAGATAAGCATCCTTGAGATACCATCTAAGCCTGAGGAACCAGAAGCGGGAACAAAGTGTGAAGCGACAACATTCAGAAATGTATTTAGATGACACATGTCGAAAATTGATCTCCAAGTACCCTCTTTCCTGGGTACTAGGAACATTCTAGAGTAAAACCCCCTCCCCCTTTTGGAAACTAAAACTTCTTGTATAGTACCCTGAATCAAAGGATCCCACAGCACCACTGGAAAGAAAGACAGCTGTTCCCAAGGGGATTAAGCAAGTCCCATAAAAGGGGGAAGAGATTTCCAGACCATGAAGTTCCCTTGGCAGATAGTGGACAGAACCTAGGAGTCCTGATTAATCTTTAACCAAACAGGGAGAAATAGAGAAAGGCGAAGAGAAAAAGGAATGTGGCTGGGAAGAATAGGATAGTTAGATAGCACCTGATTTATTAGTAAAAGGAGACATCTGGGGCACAGAAGTCTAAGTAGCTTTGGCAGGAGGAGTCTGCTTCTCACCTTTCTTGCCCTTGGGGAGAAGGCAAGATTGCTTATAGATAAAGGCTGGTTTATTGGGGAATTTCTTTGAAACTTAGGTACAGGAGAAACAAAAACATGTTTAAGTTCCTGTAAAGCCTTGCCCTTATCCTGAAGAAACTTAAACAAATCAACAGCAGCTTCACCAAACAAGTGTTTATTATCCAGAGCAGCCATCAACTTAGCCTTAATATTACCAGGCAAAGGCTGAAGCTGAAGCCAAGAATATCTCATCACAGACCCAAAAGCAGCAGCCCTAGAAGAAGCATCTGCTGTATCATAACTACACTTGATGGAATGAGGAGGCACCTGGGAGGAAGCCTCTAACAAGGAAAGACTAGAAGTCTTCCCTTCAGAGTCTGGAAGATTAGAAATTACCTGACAAGCCTGGGAAAGAAGAGATAACATGTACCTGGACATATGGGTCTGATAAATGACCACCCTAAAAACTAAAGTAGCAGAGGTATAAACCTTTTTCCCAAACCTTTCCATGGTTCTGCTATCTTTATCAGAAGACAACAACTTAGGAGAAGGTAGCAATTGAGATGGCTTGTCAGAAGCCACAGACACCACTGAGGGGTCAGCAGAAGGGCACATAAAGAAATTTACAGTCTTCAGTCACCCTGTAATACCTATCAGGTTTCTTCAGGGCAGGGGGCTGGGAGTCAGGAGCCTTAGAAGCATTAGAAAAGGCATCCAACAATGCATCCAGAACAAGAGGGACAGCAGAAGGCCTGGGAGACTCCATTTACAAGAGTTCAGAATACCTTTTCTGCACCTCAGAAACCTGAGCACAATACCATTTAAAAACCTCCATCATTCTAGAGATTGTGGCCCAAACAATGTCCTCAAAAGGAGTATCAGGACTAATAGATTCCTCTTCTTCAGACCCATAATCTAAACGAGAGGGAATCTGAGAGGAGTAGGCAAAAGATTTCTCATCTGAATCCAGCTCCTTCTCAGAGGAATCCTATTTCCTGGGTCTTTTAATGGGAGAAGAGGACCAAGGAGGAGCTGGAACAGAAACTCCTTGAGGAGGTTTTAAAGCCATTAGAGCATTAAACAACTGCTGAGTGAAGTTTTGCCATTCACTCAGTGGGTCCTTAGGAGCTGGAGCAATATGCTTAGTTTTCTGTTTTTTCTTTCTGCCTTATGAAATGCAGAAAGCTCTTACCAGGGATGGCACTAAATAATGATAGTAGGAATTTCTTCTCTGACTTAAATTTGAGAACACCCCTAAACCCCTCAGAAATAATCATCTGTGGTTCCCCTGAATGTCCAATGTGGATGTCTACAAGGCCTCCAAGGACATGCCTAAGGTTGGATCCACACCATCCTCCAAAGTGGTCGCAGCTGAAGAATCCAATGATGAAGCCAGGTAACCCTCTGGGCTTTCACTCACCGTAGGAGAGAGAGAGACAGTGGAGGCTGTACAGCAGAAGAATTTGGCCTAGATTTGTTGGTCTACGTCTTCCCGGATGGCTGCCCCTCAGAGCGGGAAGGTCCTATCATAGCATCTTTAGCTAAGAGCTTAAGATGCTGATTCTGTAGACACAATGCCAAAGAAGAAAGCCTACTATGGAGGGTCTTGGGAACAAAGGCCTGACAGATTGAACAGAATGTATGGTTCTGGGAAGCACTGAGACAGAACAAGCACTACTCATGATGGTCTTTATGGGGAATTTGTCTCCCACACTGTCATTTACCCTTCTTGGATGACATGAAACCCACAAGCAATAAAAAAATAAAAGATAAAATACAAAAAATCCCAATTAGGCACTTATCTGCAACAGCTTGGTGAACCAGCAATGGAACTGGCATTCAGTCCGACAATCAAGAGATGGCATTCAGACTGACGGCAAAGAAGTTCTCAGGATGGTACATCCAGATGACACTTTATGCCTTACACTATGCGAGGAGCATAAGTGTGACATATGGCGTACCTTAAAGCAACTTAAAGACTTTGGTATACTGGCCAGAGATCGGGCCTCCCTTGGCAGGGGATCCCTTTTGTAATGAATACTGCAACAGTGAAATGGAAGGACATCATTGTATGTTTCCTTTCCCATACCTTTCCCTCAGTGTAATTATCATAACCTACTTTTAAAAAAATGAGTGCATTCCTTTAGCAAAAATGACTGTCCCTTCAGCCAAAAGAATCTAGTGCATGTTTTTTCCTGCAAAGTAGTCTTTCTTCCACTGTAACTTAGTCTACTTTTTCAAACTAAGTTAGATTCTGCGTGCTGAAAAGACATCCTAGTGTGCTTGGTAAAATCAAAGTTGAAGAAGAGTAATTTCTTCCACTATAGTTCCACCATCTTTTGCAACCCCAAGCTATTAATTATCCCTTCTGTGATCACTAAATGACTTTATTCCTTAAAGTGCTCTCTCTCTCTCTCTCTTATGCACATTGCTGACTGAAATCCTGCCAGCAAATGGAAAGTTATGCAATTATAAAATGTAAGCCAGAACCTGTTACCTGGAAGGCAGTCATTTGCCCTGTAGAATTTGGAATATGTAGTGTAAAAATACAAGATGCCCGATTAAAAAAGACAGATCATTTTCTTCCTAGCAGTAGAATATAGAATATTTTGTGCAACTGGAATATAGTCTATTTCAAAATGGCATCAGGAATTTCTTTTCCAATACACTTCTCACATTATCATCACATCACAGCACACCTACATTTAACAACTAGAGTACATTTCTTTGGCAGAAATGCTAGGTCCTTGCACCCAACGTAATGTAGTACAACTCTTAAAATATGGTCCTTCATCCCATTGTTAAAAAGTGTCAGTCCTGCAACTGTACACTAAAAGGGGCTGGAATCTCTTCCCAGAAGATAATCCTTTTCCACGCTAGAATTTAGCCTTCTCACTTGTGGTAGACTAGATTCCCTTGGCTGAAAAGACTAGGTCCCTTTAGCAATGGGACTCTAGAATGAAAAGGTATAATAGTGTGCTAAACCAAAAGGATCTAGTACAGCTCTTTCCTGATGAAATGGTCATTCATGCCACTGTATACCAATGGGGCTAGAATCTATTCACAGAGAGAGACCAATATTTCCCTACTAGAATTTAGCTTTCTCAGATGCAACAGGCTATGCTGACTTGGCTGAATGAGACTCTAGGCTTAAGGGACCTCATAGTGTATTCAGCCAAAAGAATTTAGTACAAATATTTCCTGAAAAAATGGCCACTCCTGCCACTGAACATGAAAGGGCTATAATCTATTCCCAGAAAGATGGTCCTTTTCTCCAGTACAATTTAGCGATATCACAAATGACAGGCTAGAGCCTCTTGACTGAAAGGGTTAGGTCCCTTCAGCTAAGGGAAACTTAGGCTGAATGGACCTAATTCTGTGCTTCCAAAAACAAACTATGTATTACATGAGAGACAGTCCTCTCTCCCAGTAATTCACCTTTTACAAACCAAGTTATTCCCCTGCCCTTGCTTTGTATTCAATACTGCACCCTCTTTTATAATAAAATAATAAATTGAGTCATTCTCTCAGGTGAACTTAACTATTTTTATAAAGTACAAGCTATAATCTTTTTCCTGGATTGGTGTTTTACACAATACAAACTACTTGGTTTTACATAAAAAATAGGTTAGATTCACCTGCTTTTTTATTAATGACAAGAATTATTCCTGTATAACTTATTTATAAACAAGTAAGAATATACTTCTAAAGATGGTCCTTTCTTTCCAAGTCGTTCATATTCATTACATCAGACTACCTCATGTTATTTAATGACTAGAGTCCTTTCAGCCAAGACAATCTAGATTGTTGGTTTCAAAAAGGGCTAGAATATATTCTCGAAAAGAAGTTCCTTTTTTCTACTAGAATTTAGCCTTTTCACATAATACAGGCTAGATTTCCTTGGCTGAAAGGATAAGATCCCTTCAGTCAAGAGAATCTAGAATGTTCACACAAGGTAGTAAGAATCTATTCCCAGAGAGACAGTCTTTATCCCCATTAGAATTTAGCCTTCTTAGGAGTTTGATTCCCTTGGCTGAAAGGACTAACTCCTTCAGCCATGTGAATCTAGCCATGATGGAATGAGGAATGAAGTCACTTAAGAGAATTAGTAATTATATTAACATGGGTTCATAGGTTGGTACTAGACTATTGGCCCTAGGGCCTATACAACCCTAGCGATAACAATTCCCTGGATATTTCTTCCCACAATATTTACTTCCCTGAACCCCTGTCTAGCAGGGTGACTGACATGATCCCAGGGGTGAATTTCCTATCTCCCATCCAACCATCAAGGTTCCTTTTGAAGAGGGCCAAGGAGGCGGTCTGCTTGACATATATGGACAGTCTATTGCAGAGTATAGGGAGTCTCTGGGTCAGGAACCTATCCCTCCAGCATGTTTTGTTCATTGTGATGACAAGGTTTAGATCCCTGGAGCGTATGGCTCT
The DNA here is from genome assembly GCF_019279795.1 of Protopterus annectens. Classification (NCBI taxonomy): domain Eukaryota; kingdom Metazoa; phylum Chordata; order Ceratodontiformes; family Protopteridae; genus Protopterus; species Protopterus annectens. Next base: position 801,811,383 of record NC_056750.1, on the reverse strand, counting down.
GAGGGATTGGGATTTCTTTAAGTGGAGCATGTCCAACAGCTCAGGGTTTGACATGGCCTTGTATGTTAAGTAGAGATTGCCTCTGAGTAGATGATATGCCACAGAGTATAGCTGGAGTTTTTTTAGATGGCCAGCATAGGGCATCTGCTTTAGGCCTGTGATTCTTTTAGTGAAGTATTTCTGCGGCCTTTGCAGCTGTTGCAGATGTCTTGTGAGGTACATACCAAATGGGGCGGTGTACTCTATAATAGATCTAAGGAGGAATGAGTACAGTGGGACAATTGCCTCATTTTTTCTGGATGAAAAGCTCTTAGTGATGAGGTGTGCCACATAGAAGGATTTCCTGACTGTTGTGGCAATGTGGTTATCGAAAGTGAGACCACTGTCCACCTGTGTCCCTAAGTCTCTCATCACACTTTCGGTGTTTAGTGTACTGCCACCTATGTGGTAATTCATGGGCCCATGGTTTTTCCCAAAGGGGATAACTATACATTTCTTGGCATTAAGCTTGAGCCCATGGCTCTGGCACCAAGCATCTGTTTCTGTAAGGCCCTTTTGTAGACTATCCACATCATTTGGGGATTCAATAATGGCTCCCAGTTTGCAGTCATCTGCAAATTTTGCTAGCCAGAGTCCCTTAGTGTTGACCTGTACTTCAGAGAAGTAGATGCCAAACAAGAGCAGTCCCAGGACTGAACCCTGAGGTACTCCACTTGTCACTTGTCTGGAGCTGGATTTGGAGTCGGGTACTTTTACAGTCTGGGTTCTGTCAGTAAGCCAGTTGGCAACCCATTGAATGATGTAGGGATTTATGCCCAGCTTAGTAAGTTTATCTATGATTCCAGAGTGGCGGATGGTGTTGAAGACCTTGGCGAAGTCAAGATAGGCTGTGTGGACCGCCTTAACCTCGTCCACAGCTCTGAAGACCGATTCGAAGAAGTCAGTCAGGTTCGGTAGACAAGATCGGACCTTTACGTACCCAAACTGGGTGGGGTCCAGTGTTTGAAGGTTGCCAATGTTTTTGTTTATAAGTTTCATGATAATGCGTTCCATGCCCTTGCAGATCAGGCTCGTCAGATTGATGGGACGGTAGTTCCCGGGATCCAAGGTGGATCCCCCCTTGTGGAGTGGGATAACTGTAGCTGTGCGCCACTCAGTGAGCACGAAGCCTGAGATGAGGCTATGATTAAACATGACACTTAGGAGAGGTGCTAGTTCATTTTGTAGTTCATGTAGTACACAGTGTGGGATGTCATCTGGTCCCATGAATGCTGTATTCTTAGCTTTGGAAAGTGCAGTTTCTACCTGTGTGGCCGTGATTACTGGAATTTGGCAATATTTTGGTATTGAGATGAGCCCTTTAGGAGTTGAGAGGGGGTGACATTGGCACTAAATCGATCTGCCAGGATATTGGCAATATCCTTGGGATCAGTATATTTAATGCCATTCTGTTGTAGCTCAGAGCATATCTGAGCATTGCCAGTTAGATTCGTGACATAACTATAGAATGCCTTGTGGTTGTCTTTCGAATCTTTGGCAATTTTATTTTCGTAACTAGCTTTGGAGGATTTTATGAGGGATCTCAGCTTCTTCTGATAAGAGAGTTTTTTGCATCCTGAGATTTTCCTCTTTTCTGCAACAGTTTTTTTCTTCTGTTGTATAGTTTGTTTATGGCAGGGGACTACCAGATTGGCTTCCTTTTTTTGGAGGAGAGCATCTTAGTCATATTTGGGATGGCAAGATTCTTGCACTAGTGGATGTGCTCGTACAGTGCCTTAGTGTAGGATTCAGCAGTCGAACTTTCAGCTCCCGTCTGCATGGGTGTCATGAAGTTTGTCACCTCTGACTTGAGTAGCATGACGTTGGCTTTGTAGAAGTTTTTTACGGAGGTTTCTTTACTGGGGGGGGTGGGATGTGGATGTCAAGGGTGATTTGCTTATGGTCAGACCTGACCAATGAGGGGGTGACCACTGGTGTGGAGCATCTATCTCCCATGTTGGTAATGACCAGGTCTAGGATATTGGAGCCCCTGGTGGGACAATGAATTAGTTGATCTAGGGTGTTGGAATTTATGAATTCAAAGAACCGTTGGGAGAAGGTGTTGGTACCCGAGTAGTTTTCCCAGTTAATGGCAGGGTAGTTGAAATCACCCAGTATTATGCCTTCTGTTTTGCATAAATGCATCTACATTAATACAAGCTGACTTATTTTACAAGGTGTATGAGTACAAGCTGACTTATTTTACAAGGTGTACATGTACAAGCTGACATATTTAAAAGGTGTATGAGTACAAGCTGACTTATTTTAAAAGGTGTATGAGTGACTAGCTATATCACAGTGTGACTGGCTCAGCAGGTAGTGCACCTGACTTAGAGTCTGGGAAGAAGGCTATGTCAATCCCCATGAGGCTCCTGGGTTCATATTCAAATGACAATTCTTTTGCAGGAAGAGTATACTTCTTCACTGCACCTGATTTTGCAGAATGTCTCTGAGTTTTGAACGTCCCTCATAATTGTTTTTCTGGTAAATCAGTGAGTATTGATAGTAATGAAGTTTAATCCTTCTTACTGTTCATAAACTCCAAGCTGATGCAAAACCAGTTGTTACAAGTTTAACAGTGACTTAAAGTAATATGCATAACTTGTCCCTGTTTTTGGCCCTTTGTCCCTCATCATTTTTGCTTATAGCTTGTCACTATACTGTCTTATTGATATAAGGAAATATCACTCTGGCCCACTCACATCAGAAACATGACATGGTTCATCCGGTCCATTCTCGCATCAAATCCTTTGCCAGGTGAGCAAATACAAGTCTGTGAACACTGCATACCCAGATCTGGGCAAAGCCTTCAACAGTACTCTTGATTTGAGTCACAACGGAGTATGAGGACAAACATAAATTATTGTAAATCAAAATGGTTTGAATTACAGATGTACTTGGTGTATGTTGGTGGCCCACATTCCCCTAAAAGATGTGTGCCCAGTACTGGACCCCTTTGCTCATTGATGGGAGCAGCACTGCTTGATCTGTCACTTGACAGTGATAAAGCTGACATCAGAGCTTTCTCACTAATTTTGCTGACACACTGAAATGTATGAACTATCTTCAGAACCTTTTGAAGACTCCCATACCCTCTAAAATGGTTTCTGCCTCACTAACATATCTTAAGAACATGTCAAAGTAAAGGCAATTTAAAATAAATAATAAACTGTATTCATTTTGGCCATATTACTGTAAAATAACTTTTCCTTTCTCCATAATGTATGTATGTAACATACGTTTTATGTGTAATGTTAAGCGTGTATGATTTTGGTGTGTGTGTGTGTGTGTACGATTACTGATTTACTTACCTTTATTGAATGGCACTATTTATCAATGTGAATAAGGTAGACAACAAATGATTGACATTATTTATGTCAATATGCTACTAAGCGTGTTCCAAGCATCAGTCTTGGTGCATGCAAAAAAACTTAAAATTAAAAAGAGGAAATTGTTTTTGCAGGAACACCCCCTGCTAATTATAAATTCTAACTCTGATGTCACACAATTCTCGGGGAAAGGGCATATTCTCCAACCCCAAGAATTGTCCAATCTGCTACTTTTGTGAACAGGTGTCGACCATCTGCTTAGTCGACCAAACTGTGTCGACTAAACAGATGTCACTGAAGGCGCTGTTCGAAAAAAATAGCACCTTCCATTTTATAGGTACTGTGTGTGTGTGTGTGTGTGTGTATTTATATATATGTCTATATATATATATATATATATATATATATATATATATATATCTGTATATATATATATATATATATATATCTGTATATATATATATATATATCTGTGTATATATCTATATATATATAGAGAGAGAGATAGATAGATAGTAATAAGGGATCTAGGGACCCAAGTAGATAGTCAGCTTTCCTTTGATAACCATGTTGCCAAGGTGGTTAGAAAATCCTTCTATGTGACCCATCTGATAACGAAAGGGTTCGCATCAAGATCTAAGGATGTAATGGTGCCCCTCTGCTCTTCCCTCATCAGACCCATTATTGAGTACAATGCACCAATTGGTATGTACCTGGCTAGGCATCTCCAGCAGCTGGAGAAACCACAGAGGTACCTCACTAAGAGGATTACTGGCCTCAAACAGTTGCCCTATGCAGCACAGTTGAAAAAAACTAAGGCTTTTCTCTGTTGCATACTGCCTTCTCAGAGGCGATCTCTGTCTAACATGCAGAGCCGTGTCCAACCCAGAACTATTGAACATGTTCCATCTTAGCAAAACCAAATCCACTCGAGTTACATGCTCTAGGGATATAAACCTCAGCACAACAATGAATAGAACATGCTGGAGGGATAGATTCCCTTTGCAAAGACTTCCTTTGCTATGGAACAAGGTCCTGATCTACATAAGACAGAGCCCCTCACTATCACTCTTCAAGAGGGACCTTGACGAGTGGATGGGTAACATAAAGTTCACACCAGGGATCATACCAACAGCTTTACTAGATAAGGGCCAAGGGTACTAGCTGCTAGATCAAGGGCCTAGGGAACTAACCAAGGGGGCGGTGAATACCGCACAATGTGGCTGGGCTAATATATGCCTTCAGGCAGATAGTCCAGTACCTACCTATGAACCTATATAATATCACACACACACACCAATACATGACCAGCATTGGAAATGTGCTTCATCTAGTTGTCCTTGGATTGATGGCCTTATGGCTGTTGATGCTGTGCACCTCCCAAGGACATCTTGGCTGGACTGCAAGTGTTCCTTTTGTGTATCTGATAAACAAAAATTTCCTCTTGTGTATCTGATAAACAAAGATGTGATCATATATAATAGTTATATTCATTGTACAATGATTTCTTTTACAGCTAGTGCCATTTATTGGCTCCACACCACAGGTTCATAGGTAGGTACTAGGCTATTGGCCCAAGGGCCTAAGTAAGCCTAGTCAACAAGGTTCCCTGGCTTACTCCACCCATGAAAGTTAATTTTCTGTGCCCCTGTCAAGCAGAGCCATAGAATTGATCCCCAGGGTGTATTTCCTATTTCCCATCCACTCATCAAGATTTTTCTTGAAGAGTGCCAATGAGGAACTTTGCTTGACATAGATGGGTAGCTTGTTCCAGAGTATAGGAAGTCTCTGGGACAGGGATCTATAGTTTGGTTGATGAGAGTATTAGCAGTGCACAATGATGGTATGCCATCATATTTTTAGTGCAATGTTTTCCATACTTTATGCTGGAAGAATGACGTACTTTACTGCCAAAGGCCTATCAGTACTGCCCATGAGTAAATCGTAAGGATATGTAAGCCAGTCAGTCAGCTGTGGATCTCAGATGAGTAGTGGTGGTCTGTCTTCTGATGTCTGATTTTTTTTTTTTTTTTGCATATTGCTGCATAACCAGTTGGTCTGGATCACACAGTCTCTACCACTATGACCTCAATTATACTGTTTTCTGGTTAAAAACTAAGCCTCAGTATGTATCACACTTCTTTGACGTTACATTTCCAGCACTAAGCCTTGCATAGTGAGCAGCCCTCTACATCTAATCATAACTACCTCATTGTCTTTGTAGTGTTGTTTTCCTTCATGTATAGATGTCTGCAAAATCTTTTCAGCATCTCTGACCGTTTCTGCCCTGCTGTTACCTTCCTGTGGGAAAAGAGGTTCATTGTAATCCATAGATTTACACATTAAGCTTTTTTCTGCTGGTAGTCATACATATGCATAACGCCTGGTTTTCTTTTTTGTCACCCTTTACATTACACTAAGTGCAGCATAGAGTAACAAACCTTTTCTCATTTCCAATGGAATGCAAACTGCTCAGCTGTTTGGTGTTTTCATTTGTTTTTAAACTCCACAGAGCGCTGTACTTGTGGAGTTGAGCAATTGCTTTGATCATTGTAGCTTTAGGACATGGCTATTCCCTCCTATGAGTTTGGCTTGCTAGGTCTGAACATGACATTCACAGGTCTTGCATGTCAGAATGTCTTATCATACATCCTACATGCATGTAACTGAACTGTTCATTCAAATGATATTCTGCAGTGTAACAGTAGCATTCTTTCTCATATGGAGCAAACCAAGTTCAAGTAATGTGACTATATCTGACAAGATATACATTAAAACTTACACGTTTGTTATGCTGACTTTTAGAGAACTGACATGGAATGTCTCATTGAAGTGGCACTTTGTATTCTGGCAATACAGTACACAGTGTCATGACTGGGATGGGTTTGATGTCCATCAAAGTGTATTCAGTTTTTATTTATCTATTTGCATTTGTTTACTGGGAAAACTTACTGCAGTGTTAGATGTATTTTTGTTTATTGATAGGTACTGATGCATGCAGAAAGCAGTCAGTGGTATGGCAAAAACTCCACAAGAAGATTTGAAACAGGTGCATGTAATGATGAGATGGTCACATGGAATATATGGTCCCTGTAAGATGATGTGATGCTACATAGAGCTGTAAAGTAGAAATAGTTTTCTGATGTTTACACAGATGCACAAGAAAATTGTGTCTTAGAACAGATGCACTTTCACAAGGATGACTCAGTATGTGATTCAATTTAAATGAAAGACTTGAGAGGCCAAGCATATGTTACATATACTGTAGTTCAGTGTGTTGCATCTTCTCATGTGACTGGAATCCTGTAAACATAACTTTAGCAGAATTATGAGATAATCCTTTTGAGATGGCTATGCATAACCGACTTTCTGTGGAAATGGTTCTTAGAAGAGATAGCTAATCAAGTTTGCAATGGTATATACTATAGTAGTGTGTATGAACTGTTAGTAATTAGGGAGATTGACTGTAAAGTTATTGTTGCCACATAATAACAGAAATCTGTATGTAGATTTAATTTCTATAAGTCTTTTGGGTTTCTAATACAGTGATGGGAATGGACCCCATTCCTAAGTCAAAGTATGATTAGAGCTCATGAAATTAGTATTGTTTCAGTCTTTGATGTTAGCCAAAAGTGCTCTTCACAGGACCCGCAATGTGCCCAGAACTGACTCCTTCTACATTTTATATGGAGTTACATGTATCAGTAGCATATCTAAATAAGACTGAAAATTCTTATTTTATGAAACCCATTGCTGATGCTACTATTGGAACTGTCTGGGTATCCTTCTTCCATCTTGCCCTCATTTCTGCCTGCACATCCTGATATTTTATGACTTTGTGTCTCTCTGTACGTAAGACACTGAAATCATTCGCTGTAGTAGTTTCAATGATCAATGCTACTTTTGTCTTCTTTTCGTAGACTACTATGTCTGGTTTGCTCACATCTATTTTTTGAACTACTGGTAATGGGTGATCCCATGTGATATAAACCATCATTTTCTATAATGCTTTGTGGCTTATGGGATGGAACTAAATCATTCCCCTCCTGTGTGCAACAGGAGACTGAAGATTCCCTCTTCAGCTTCATACTTACACATTTCTCCCAACACCAGAATTGCACCGATATAAGGAGATGTTGGAGAAAATGTTAAGCTGGATTTGATATTATGTTAATTTTTTTTGCATTTACACTGTAGTACTCTGCCATAGATCACTTCTGATGACAGCACCACCTGTTATGTCACTTATTAACACAGACAGAAAGTCACATGTTCATGTTACAGATATTATACTGCATGGAAACTTCTTTTGTTGATAATGCTGACAGAGGTGGTAATACCAGGGTATGTATTGCATGCAAAGGTGACTCCAGAAGCACACACAAACACATGCTGCCTGCCGTAACATCTTTATATCAGTGCAACTCTGGTGTTGGGAGAAATGTGTGAGGTATATATGGCATAAGTATGAAGCTGAATTGGGAGTCTTCAGCCTGCTGTCAGACAACAGGTGGGGAGTTATTTAGTTCCATCCTGGAGGTCAGGAGCAACTCACAATGCTCAAGGAATGTCAGAAGTGGCAGCTCCAGAGGGGTCCCAAAAGCAAAAACAGTAAAAAAATAATTTTTGCTGTAAATTCCTTACTTGCTTCATTGTACTGCTTAGTTGTCTCAAAAGTTATGTAACCTTGTAGTTGGTATATAGTGCATAGACTGGAGTGGGGTTGATGTTGTACTGCACTGAAGCAAAGGTGTTACATAATGCAGGCTGATGTACTTCTTGCAAGTTATTTACAAGGAAAGTACAGTTGTGTAAAATCTTACCATAACAGTAGATGTCCTCCTATTCACTGTTGCAGCATTCTTCACAAAAGGGATTTCCTACCATGGGTAGCCCAACATCTGGCCAGTAGAGCAAAGCCTTAGGATTTATACACATTGTATGTCATGCATATGCTCCCCGCTCAAGGTGTAGGGAAAGGTGACATGTACCTCAGAACTGAATAATCCCAGGAGGAACAATAGTCCTAGGATGTAGGAGAAACATGTGCATCCAGAAGGAGAAAAGAAGTAAAGAGTAGAGCAGAAGGGGGGAAGGAGGGAGCGAATACTGCATCATTGAATAGAAGGGCATCTAATGTTATGGTAATACTTTACACAACTGTACAATGTCTTCCATATCACTGCTGCAGTATTTTTCACAAAAGGGAGAGTACAAAAGCTCAAGAGGAAACACTGGAGGAGAAAGGCCCAGAAGGGCCCTAAAGAAACACATGCAGGATAGATCTGGCAAAGTCAGCTCTTGCTCTGGAAGCAACATCCAGTTTGCAATGCTTAGTGAAGGTATGGATAGATGTCCAAGTAGAAGCCTCAAGGATGGAATTGATATCCAGTCCTTTGAAAAAAAGCATCAGCCCTGGTAGATTGGGCCTTTACAGAGGCAGAAAGGCTTTTCCCATTAAAGAAGTAACAAAAAAAATGGCCTTAGAGATCCATGAAGAAATGGTTTGCTTAGAAACAGCCAAACCTAGAGATCTAGGATGAAAAGAAATAAAACGTTTCTCAGACCTGCAAATTGCCTTAGACTTATCTAAATAATACCTGAGCTGTCTGTGCAAATCCAAGGTGTGAAAAGCCTTCTCCCTTAGACTTATCTAAATAATACCTGAGCTGCATGTGCAAATCCTAGGTGTGAAAAGCCTTCTCCCTTAGACTTATCTAAATAATACCTGAGCTGCGTGTGCAAATCCAAGGTGTGAAAAGCCTTCTCCCTTAGACTTATCTAAATAATACCTGAGCTGCATGTGCAAATCCTAGGTGTGAAAAGCCTTCTCCCTTAGACTTATCTAAATAATACCTGAGCTGCGTGTGCAAATCCAAGGTGTGAAAAGCCTTCTCCCTTAGACTTATCTAAATAATACCTGAACTGCGTGTGCAAATCCAAGGTGTGAAAAGCCTTCTCTCTTAGACTTATCTAAATAATACCTGAGCTGCCTGTGCAAATCCAAGGTGTGAAAAGCCTTCTCCCTTAGACTTATCTAAATAATACCTGAGCTGCCTGTGCAAATCCAAGGTGTGAAAAGCCTTCTCCCTTAGACTTATCTAAATAATACCTGAGCTGCATGTGCAAATCCTAGGTGTGAAAAGCCTTCTCTCTTAGACTTATCTAAATAATACCTGAGCTGTGTGTGCAAATCCAAGGTGTGAAAAGCCTTCTCCCTTAGACTTATCTAAATAATACCTGAGCTGCCTGTGCAAATCCAAGGTTTGAAAAGCCTTCTCCCTTAGACTTATCTAAATAATACCTGAGCTGCCTGTGCAAATCCAAGGTGTGAAAAGCCTTCTCTCTTAGACTTATCTAAATAATACCTGAGCTGCCTGTGCAAATCCAAGGTGTGAAAAGCCTTCTCCCTTAGACTTATTTAAATAATACCTGAGCTGCGTGTGCAAATCCAAGGTGTGAAAAGCCTTCTCTCTTAGACTTATCTAAATAATACCTGAGCTGCCTGTGCAAATCTAAGGTGTGAAAAGCCTTCTCTCTTAGACTTATCTAAATAATACCTGAGCTGCCTGTGCAAATCCAAGGTGTGAAAAGCCTTCTCACTTAGACTTATCTAAATAATACCTGAGCTGCCTGTGCAAATCCAAGGTGTGAAAAGCCTTCTCCCTTAGACTTATCTAAATAATACCTGAGCTGCGTGTGCAAATCCAAGGTGTGAAAAGCCTTCTCTCTTAGACTTATCTAAATAATACCTGAGCTGCGTGTGCAAATCCAAGGTGTGAAAAGCCTTCTCACTTAGACTTATCTAAATAATACCTGAGCTGCCTGTGCAAATCAAAGGTGTGAAAAGCCTTCTCCCTTAGACTTATCTAAATAATACCTGAGCTGCCTGTGCAAATCCAAGGTGTGAAAAGCCTTCTCTCTTAGACTTATCTAAATAATACCTGAGCTGCCTGTGCAAATCCAAGGTGTGAAAAGCCTTCTCACTTAGACTTATCTAAATAATACCTGAGCTGCCTGTGCAAATCCAAGGTGTGAAAAGCCTTCTCTCTTAGACTTATCTAAATAATACCTGAGCTGCCTGTGCAAATCCAAGGTGTGAAAAGCCTTCTCACTTAGACTTATCTAAATAATACCTGAGCTGTGTGCAAATCCAAGGTGTGAAAAGCCTTCTCTCTTAGACTTATCTAAATAATACCTGAGCTGCGTGTGCAAATCCAAGGTGTGAAAAGCCTTCTCTCTTAGACTTATCTAAATAATACCTGAGCTGCCTGTGCAAATCCAAGGTGTGAAAAGCCTTCTCACTTAGACTTATCTAAATAATACCTGAGCTGCGTGTGCAAATCCAAAGTGTGAAAAGCCTTCTCTCTTAGACTTATCTAAATAATGCCTGAGCTGCGTGGTGCAAATCCAAGGTGTGAAAAGCCTTCTCACTTAGACTTATCTAAATAATACCTGAGCTGCCTGTGCAAATCCAAGGTGTGAAAAGCCTTCTCACTAGCAGACTGCAGAGAAGGAAACAAGGAGAGCAAATTAATAATGGACTGATTAAGAGACAATTCATTAACCACCTTGGACATAAAAGAAGGATTAGTATAAACAGACCCTATGAAGACCCCTATAGACAGGCCCTATGACAAATCTGAAAAGGAAGAACATACATAACAGCCTGGAGTTCAGACACTCTCTTAGCTGAAGTAGGGGCCAAAAAAAGAACAGTCCTCCATGTACAATGCTTCAAGGAAGCTGAAGCCACAGGCTCAAAAGGAGCCTGAATCAATTTTTCAAGAACAAAATCACAGGAACATGGAATAGGCTTCCTGGGAAGTTTGATATGAAGGACACTTTTAATAAATTGCTGACCTCAAACCTAGGGGCCAGAGGAGGAGTTAATGGCAGATAAGTTGAAATAGTTGAAAGGAGCTTTAACAGAGGAATATGCCAACCCAGCATGGAGCAGTTCAGACAAATAAGAACCAGAGGGATCTCTACAGAAAGTGGATTTGGATTACAAACAAGGCACCAAACAGGAAATCTTTTCCATTTGGACATATAGAATGTCCAGGTAGTGAGCTTCCTGGCCTTTTGCAGAACCCTTGAACATCCACAGAAAAAAGGTGTCTAAAAGTGATCAAAACCCTATCACCCACAATGTCAGTTGAAGGGTGGCCAGGTGAGGATAGATAAGAGACCCCCTGTGTTGTGTGAGTAGGTCCACCCTGTGAGGTAACTTGTGGTGATTGCCCTCGACTAAGTGTAGAAGAAGAGGGAACCAATGCTGTCTGGGTCAAAAGGGAGTCATTGACAAGATTTTTAGGAGTCCTGTTCTATCTTGAGTAGGGTCCTCAGAACTGGGAAAGGGGAGGGAAGGTATAGAGATATATCCCCCTCCAAGGAAAAAGGTAGAAGATCCACCTTCCAAGCCAGAGGATTGTGGTCTCTAGTGCAAAAAAGAGGAAGTTTTGTGTTCAAAGGGGAGGTGAAAAGATCTACTTAAGGAGTACCCCACCAATGGACAACATCCAGAAACACATCTCTGTGAAGCATTCATTTGTGTGCCTGTTTTTGGGCCTGCTCAAAGAGTCTGACACTTTTGCTCTGAAGGAATGTATACAGCTTGAAGAGTCACTTGATACTGGACAACTACATCCCAAATCTGAAGAGCTAGTCTGCAAAGAAGGTAGGACTGTGTCCCCCTTGCTTGTTGACATGGCCGGCCTTAGGCATAGGCCAACTAGGCGGCCGCCTAGGGTGCCGCTCTACTAGGGGCACTTTTCCAGTATTTATTTGGTGTTGGTAGACTAGGATGGGGGCACCAGATGGTGTGGTGGGGGGCGCCGTGGAGCCCTTTTGCCTAGGGCACCAGTTGACCTAAGGCTGCTCCTGCTTGTTGATGTATCATATCATTGTAGTATTTATTGTTTGTAAAGATTTTGAGTGGCCCTGAAAGAAAAGGGGAAAGAAAGGTCTGAAGGGCAGAAAGAAGAGCTCTCATCTCCTTGATATTGATGTGGTCTTGCCTCTGATGAAGAGGCCAAAGAACCTGGACCTTGAGGGAACTGAATTAGGCTCCTCACCCCATGTCGGAGGCATCTGAAAAAGTTCCTGAGAGGGAACCAGGGGCTGAAAAGGAAGTCCCAGTTTGAGAGACAGCTAATGAATCCACCACTGAAGCTCAAGTTTGAGGGATGGAAGAAGAGGAACTAGAAAATCCAGAGGATGACAGTGTTGGGATCCATACTGACTTTAGGAACTACTGTAGCTTTCTCATATGAAGCCTGTCAAGAGGTAGCATAGGAATGACGGAAGCCATGAGACTTAGTGCCCTTAGAAATTATCTGGCTGTAATCAAAACCTGAGGAAGAAGGCAGTGAAAAAAAGGTGATTAGAGAAAGAGCCTTGGGAGGCAGCAGGGAAGCCAGTATAGGGATGGTCTGGAGCTTGCAGCCAAGAAAAAAAACATGATCCTGAGAAGGAACCAGGACTGATTTCTGAAAGTTTATTGTAAACCTAGGCTTTGCAAGAGGCAAACAGTATAGTGGAGGTGCTGAAGCAAGGTCTCGGGGGAAGAAGCATGAATGAGTAGGTCATTCAGATAGGGAAAGATTTGAACCCCTCCCATCCTGCAAAAAGCAACCACAGAAGTGAGGCATTTGGCAAAAACCCTTGGGAGAGTAGAAAGCTGAAAACGCAAGAAGAAACAGAAAAACACAAAAAACTTTCTGAAAGGGGGATGAATAGGGATGTAAAGATAAGCATCCTTGAGATCCAGAGAGACCAGGAAAGCCTGTGGAAAAAGAAGAAGAAACAGGGTCTGATGGGATAACAGCCTAAAGGAAGGGATCTTCAGAAAGGTGTTGAGTTGAGAGAGGTCCAGAATGGGTCTCCAGGTGCATTACATCCCAGGAACCAGAAACATTCTTAAATAAATCCCTTTCCCTTCCTGAGAAGGGGGGAATGACTTGAGTGGTGCCTTGAGACAGAAAGCCCTGAAGTAGTTCTGGGAAGAAAGGAAGCTGTTCCTGAGGAGGTTGAGAAATGCCGAGAAATGTAGAAAGGGAATTCCACACCATGAAGTATCTCTGATGGATGATGGACAGAACCCAAGGGTCTTGAGTGATCCTTAACGAACTAGGAAGGGACACAGAAAGACAGAGAGATAAAGAAACCTGACTGAGGAAAGGGGTAACCAACAAAGCAAACA
>NC_056750.1:801485311-801487811 GCF_019279795.1 Protopterus annectens | reverse complement strand
CCTGTCCCTCTACTCACTCTCATACAGACTGCTCAGAGGTGACCTGTGCCTGGCATACAAGCCCATTTCAGACCCAGCCTTGATGGAGTTGCTGCATACCCGTAAGACAAACTCCACTCTCGCAACCTGCATGCAAGGCCTTAACCTGGTCTGTGACATTAATAGAACTTGTTGGGTGAGGTAGATTTGTGTCCCAAAGAGTTCCCCATCTGTGGAATAGATTCCCTCTCCATGTCAAGCACAGTACCTCTCTAGCCCTCTTTAAGAGGAACTTGGACGACTGGATGGGAAACAGAAAATATACCCCTGGGATCCCACCTGTGTCCCTGCTGGAAAGGTGAAACAGGTGTTGACTTAAAGGGAACATGGGTGAAATTCTTGGCTAGGATTAAAGGGGCCACCGGGCCAATAGCCTAGTATCATCATATGAACCTATGAACTTAAATCAATAAATTAATAGATCGTAATTTAATTTAATACCCACAGAGTAACTAAAAATCACTGCAGAATATATTGCTTACCCTATTAGCATACTCATTAATAGATCCAGCCAGGAATCCTGTGTTCCCAACCTCTGGAGCAAAACATACATTCTACCTCTGCACAAGGGGAGTACCTCAACCAATATTTCCAGCTTTCATCCCAGAGCTATCCTATCCTCCATATCCAGACTCCTAGAAAAATGCAACTTCTACATTTCCTTCTCAACAATCAAATCCTTTCTCAAATGCAACATGGTTTCAGGACAGGCCCACAATACTTCAGCTGTCCTAATATCCTTTATGGACTTAGCTAATAAAACCGGTGCCTCTGGAAAGATTGTCTCTACTCTATTTCTGGACTTATCTAAGGCCTTTGACAATGTCTCTCACTTGCTCCTTCTTTCTCAGCTTTCTAACATCGGTCTCTCTACTCCATCCCTCAACTGGTTCAAAAGTTATCTATCTGATAGAGAATATGCTGTAAAATGGCAACACTCTATATCCCCATATAGTCACAACCCCACCGGTGTCCCCCAAGGCTCCATATCAGGACCCCTACTGTTTAATATTTTCATCAACAACCTTCATTTATCATTTCATCATAGAGCTGTTGTACAATACGTGGACGACTCCACTATTATCTGCTCTGCTGAAAATTCAACTCAGCTACAACACATAACTCAGTCTTTTTTTTCTGGCATAGAAACATAGCTTCACCACAACCATCTGTCTCTAAACCCTAATAAAACCAAACTCATAATATTCACTCCAACAAATACTCCTGTCAACAAATCTCGTTTTAACATACTCCCCCTAAACCACACTAAAACTGAATTAGTTAGTTATAAAAGTAAATCTGTTCTGTTTAAATTCATCTTGTGATGTAAGCAGTAAGCAACCCTTTAAATAATAATTCAAAACTAATAATAGGCATTGTTCAACGCTCGTACCAACAAGTGATGTCAAATTAATTGGCCTGTAATTAGAAAGTTTGTCCACTGGACCCCCTTAATGAATTAGAATGACATCTGCAAGTTTCCCTCTTGAGGGAACATAACTAGGTAGCAACATTTTATTAAAAAAAGATGTCATAATTGCAGAAATATATATATATATATATATATATATATATATATATATATATATATATATATTACAAATAGCCCAAAAGCATCCTGGTAAATTGTCCAGACCCATGCCACAGTCCTGTCTTATATAACACACAATCTCACAGTGTCCAGACTAAAAGATGGGCAAACATGAGCATCAATTGTATAATACTCAGATTAAAACAACCTATCATCGTTGAGGTAACACATGATAAGAAATTATTGTTAAATACATCGGCCATTTTTACTTATAGGTACAAAACCTCACCATCCACAAATATAGGGCCGATGCTTTTTATTTTACCTTTGGAGTGATTAACATTAGAGTAAAATTTCTTCAATGAAACATTACACAGAAGGTAGTTTCCATATTGAATTTAGCAGTTCTTAAGGATGAGTTCAGCCTTCTTTTAACTAAACTGTATGTTCTTTTAGAAGAAACACTTATGCACCTTTTCAATATTCTAAACTGCTTCCTTTTAATTCTCAACGATTTAGAATGCGTTATGTTCCACCTGGGAGGCGAATAATACCCGTATCTCCTGATGATAAATCTTCTATACTTATTAAGATGTTCACAGTATATATGCTCTGAAGTCTCCCACTTACTAACAGTGTCTTCAAGATTTAGCATTGATAAGTCAAGAGAGTTAATTTGGGTAACTGTACCTAAGACAAAAAGTTTTGTCTTATCAAATGTTATCTTAGGCTGGTGCTTTGAATGTGAACTTGTCAGTACAGGAAAATGAAATGTAATATGATCTGAGCTACCCAACAGGCACAGCTGTTTTATATTAATTATCTTATTTGAAATGTTTAGTAAGGAGTAAACCTAAGATATTGTCCACCCTTATAGAAAATCAGTAAGATGTGTCAAATTATGAATCAAACAGAGATAAAAAATTCGTC